>NC_133619.1:16422301-16541469 GCF_048593235.1 Sminthopsis crassicaudata | reverse complement strand
TCTCATAACAAAATTGGATTACTTGAATAATGTGAGAGACTCTCCTGGGGGACATGGGAAAGTTAGCTTCAGGAATTAATATATGGAGCAGTCTGTCAATTTCTGTTTTCTGTTGATACGGATCTGCTTTAATTGGCAGCTTCAAATCAGTATAAACATGGTGAATGATGGGAAAAGATCACAGTGATGTACATTGCATTGTCACAACAGATAAGGTGACTGGAGGTACTGAATTTATGTTAGTCTGAGGAACTAAGAGAGAATTTCTTCCCAAGTTTATGGCTCATTAGTGACAAAGTGGAGCTCTGTGTTATGTTAACAGCATACTCTCACATCAACAGATCTGAAAATGGTTATTTTTTTCCTTTAAGACTTACACGTTTTCCTTTCAAGAAATTAATAATAGAAATTATTATCTCAAAGCCAATTTATGGGAGGTAGGTAGGAGAGGAAATAAAGCAGTTAAAAATGTAATGAATGACTTTTTCCCCTTAGACCCCTCCTTATAATATTTCCTTAGAGAAGTTGTTTAAACTCAAGGAGTGTTAGTTTCCACAACTGTAAAATGGAACTCAAAGTACCTGCAGTACCCTGCGACATAGTCTTTGTAAAGTTCTAATGGAATAATGTCTGTAAAGTGATAAAAAAAAGAATAATTCACATTTCTAAAGCATTTTATATATTATTCTGATTATCATTATATATTTTATTATACATTATGTATTTCCTACAGAAAGTAGGAGCTATCATTATCCCCAATTTACAGATCAAAAAAACTGAGGCTGAAAGGAAGGGGACTTGCCCAGGGTCACATAGCTAATAAGTGATTTTGGGAAGATTCAAATTCAGGTCTTGCCTGAACTTGCCTATAATTTCTGTATTGATTCCAAATGTGTTTAATGAGCACTTTCTGTGGGTCAGGCACTGATGCAAGACAAAAACAAATTGGCCTCTGAACCAAAAAAGACTAGAGATTAGGGTATGAACGTTTTGTAACCAAAATCTATATGAAACAGATTAGAGAGTAATTTCTAGGGAACGGCATTAGCAACTGAGGGATGGGGATAGCTACAGGCAGGAAATGGCTCCTGATGGAAAGATTGGAGGAGTCTGGGATTAATTCTAATATTGATGAGGAGTATTTGGGGAAGAAGGGCAGAAATAGGAGACAAAAGGGTACAAAAAGCACATGAGATGAGGGGCAATGAGCCAAGAAATCAAGGCAAGAAAGTGAGCCAGATGCCCAAGAACAAGAGTCCATTTTTAATCCTAGAGGCAAGAGGGAGCCACTGGGGCTTTCTGAGCACAGTCAGACCGCTGCTTTTGTAACGTCAATGTGGCAGTGGTGGGGAAGATGGAGAGGAAAGGAAAAAGGGAACGGTGCAAGCACTTAATAAATTGTCACAATAATCCGGGCCAGAGGTGAGAGAGAGTCTGGACTAGCCTCGGGGTCATGTTGGTGGCGAGTAAGAAACGCCTGCCCAAAACACGATGCCAAAAATGGTGGAAGCTGAGTGGGTATGGTGGGAAAGAGCAAGGGGTGACTACAGGACCGTTCAGGTTGTGAACCTGACCATCAATACAATAACGGCTTTATTTCCTCTCCTATCTCCCTTCCATAAATTGGCTTTGAAATAATAATTTCTATTATTAATTTCTTGAAGGGAAAACTTGTAGGTCTTAAAGGAAAAAAAGATAAGTTGAAAGACAGACAATAGACATAGATAAATAATGAGAGAAGTAGATAAATTTATAAATGATAGGTAGATGATAGAGATATAGATAGAAGTGGAAAAAATAAATTGATAGACAATAAACATAGATAAATAGGTGATATAGAAATAGATAAATTGATAGATGGATAGATGATATAGATAAATTATAGACAGACAAATAGATGATAGAGATAGGAGAGGATAAGTAAACTGACAGATGATAAACAACGATAAATAGATGGTAGAGACAGAAGTAGATAAAGAAATTGGTAGATGAAAGACAGGTAGATGGCAGAGACAGAAATAGATAAATAAATTGATAAATAGACATTAGCTATAAAAGACGATAGTTAGATAAGTTATAGGTGGTAGACAAAGATAAATGGATGATAGAGATAGAAGTAGACACATTGATAGACAGACATACAGATAACCTGTATTTCAATAACTGATTTCCTTTATAATCCCTAAGTATTTTATTTGTTCATTTAAAAACATTTGGAGAAGGGAGTCACAGCTTTACGAAAGTGCCAGAGAGGTCTAGAATATGAGCGCAGTGAAGAAGTGCTGGTTACCGTGGTTCCTGCTGGACTCATTTACACTTTAATAAGGAATGCCTGAGCATAGGATGCTGTCATCAGTGGAGTGGATATAACCAACTGACGTCATGGAAAGCTCTCTGGCCTTTGAATCAAAAGCCCCAAGGGGCAATGCCAGCTCTACCCCTCCCCCTCACGCCTGCCTCAGTTTCTCCATCTGTAAGGTAGAGGTAAAGGTGTTTACGTTCCCAGCTCACAGGGCTGAGCAAGGGCCAAATGAAGTCATGGCCGCCAAGCTCTTTGTACCCACAAAGTGGCAAATAAATGGGTTGTGGGTAAAGTTTTTGTGACCCTATTTGGGGTTTTCTTGGCAAAAATGCAGGAGGCATTTACCATTCCTTCTCCAGCTCATCTTTTACAAATGGGGAAACTGAGGCAAATTTTCTATGTCTACAAGGGTAGTGTAAATGATACATATGCACCGCCCAGAATCAGGAAGCCAAGGGTTCAAATCCTGTCTCTGAGCCCCGGGCTGAGCGCCCCAGAAGCATGGAGCTCCCGCATTTCCCTCGGATTTCTCTATGGAGCCACGTGCCGGGCGCCCGCCGAGGAGGGGAAGGTCCCAGAGCCGCCCGTATTTTTGCACGTTTTAAACTGTAAAGCGGCGAATAGATGTTAGGCCCGAGCAGCTGGTGCAGCGGAGTGAAGGCAACCGGCCCCGGCAGGGGAAAAATCGATACGCAGAGTGGGCTTTCACCGCCCCCTGGCGGCTGCTTGGGCGCATGACACCGACGTTTCCCTTTGGGAAGGGTCCGGCGCCCTCCACCCAAAATCTGTGGGAAAGAAAACCCGGGGATCGGAGCTTGGGGAACGTGGGACAAGCTCCGTGACCCCGGGGCCCGGGATTCGCTGGAGAGACGCCCAGACAGAACGCCTCCGGCCCAGGGAAACTCGCCGAGGGCCCCCGGCAGCACGTGGGAAGCCCAAGCAGATACAACCTGACTCCCATCATCCTTTGCCTTCATGGGCCAGGGGCCTTCTCACCTGCAGCAGATGGGCAAGGCTTCCCAAAGAAGCATCATGCAGAGACAGGGGAAGTGGCTTAAGGGGGAATCTTCAGGTCTCTTGGAAGGTGCACTTTTTAAAGAAGGGAATTCTTGAAAGACAAGGAACTTAATTAACCCTTCTTTTTTTTTTCCTTTTTCCTTTTTCCCTGAGGTGGAGTTAAGTGACTTGCCCAGGGTCACACAGCCAGCAAGTGTTAAGTGTCAGAGACCAGATTTGAACTCAGGTCCTCCTGACTTCAGGGCTGGTGCTCTCTCCACTGTGCCATCTAGCTGCCCCTAACCTACTTTAAATACACACAAACACACAAACACACACACACACACACACACACACACACTTGGATGGATGTTGGCAGCCTCCCTACAAAAATGTCAGGGAACAGAATGGATGGCAGGGAGCATCTCAAGGTCATGAAGAGCTCTGCTCACTTCCCTAAATAAAATTCTAATTCATTTTCTCCTCATCTGCTCCATTCTATGCCTACTATTTTGTCCCAACACATTTAAGTCAAGCCACTCTGGACTAGCCCGGCCATCTTGTGTCCAAAGTCTGAACAATATTTTCTTTCAGCTGCTTTGTTAAGTGTAGGATGTATGTAGGGAGTAGGATGTAGGATGTATGTAATGTAGGAAGAATGCAGGGTGATGACTTAGAATGAGAAAGGGTGGGTCGGATAGAATGGTCTTCTGTGGGTTTCACTGGGAGGCCAGTCGATCAAGAAGCAGAAGGTGAGGGTGAGATGAGACAAACAGAAACAATGAGACTGACTCCTGACAGCCAACATCTCACAGGATTTCCAGAGTCTCAAGACCTCCCCCAAGTGATTGTTCCTTGGTGATTGGTCCCGAAAGCTTCATGATTGATGTCTACTATCCCTCCCTTTGTCTGCTAGAGAGACAAAGTTACCAACTGAGAGCTGAGATCCGTGCAAATAATGAACCCTGAGAAGTGTTCCCATATATTCTAATTCACATTGAAGTCATAATTGTATAAGACGTTGTCCTTGGTTCCAAGCCAATGGAAATTTGCGGTGTGGGTTGGAATGATGTGGATTCATTTTTTGCCCTCATTGGGACTTTCTGAGCCTTCTTCCCCTCATCTGTATAATGATACAACACTTCTGAACTACCTGCTCATACAATTGCCATTCCAAAAATATTTGTAAACCTTAAAAAATAAATACATTTCATAGTTTCATAGCACTTAAAAGTTTAAAAAATATCTTAAGGGGCAGCTAGGTGGCACAGTGGATAGAGCACCAGCCCTGAAGTCAGGAGAACCAGAGTTGTAATCTGGTCTCAGACACAACACAGTCTAGCTGTGTGACCCTGGGCAAGTCACTTAACCCTAATTGCCTCAGGGGAAAAAAAAAAGACTTTATGGGTAGTTTGCCCAAAGTCCCACAAATAGAGTCTGGAGCAGCATTTGAACCCAGGTCTCCTGATTGAGCATAGTATCCACTACTATATCATTAGAATCCCCTGCCCCCTTTTGAAAGCTCCTTTTCATGGCTATCATATATTCTATTCTGAGCAAACAGGGCTCTGGTAATTATGGTCATCTGCTTTCCTCCATCCGAGCAGACGGGAGTTTCCACTTCCTTTTTTTCTTGCAGAACACAAGAGTTGTGATTACTGGTCACCATGAAGCAACGCACCGAGGCAAGACAGGTTTTCTGAGTTTTACAGAGCCAGGGCCCATGTTGGCAGAGATGTCCAAAATGCCCCCCCAACCAAAAAGAGACTTCCAGGTAATTAAAGGAATTAAATCGACCTTCTTCCTACCCAGCCCTTGTGAGTCCTTACTCTCTCTGGGGGAATGGCTATCATCCAAACCCATTTCCTCAGATGAGACTGACTAGGGCTGACTAGAGCTTAACCAGGCAAAAACACTCTAGAGCTCAACTAAGCAAAAACACAATGAGGCAAATTCAGCAAGGAAGAGGGAGGGAGGAGGGCTGAACATGGGGGAGGGAAGCAGCAATATGAAGGAAAACCAGAATCAGGGATGAGTGTACTGCCCTCAATGTGTGCCCCTGGAGCAGAGCCCCATTGGCACAGGGCTAGTTACAGCTCTAAATAGGACAAGAAACAGGAAACAGCCTAATGTCCTTGACAATTGAGGACTACTGACTGTAGAACGTATGGAGCAGACCTTAATGCAAGTGAAGCGTCCCGTCCTCAGCTAGACCTTTAGAGTTAGGATTCTCACTTCATTATTTTGAAGTCAGCATGAATAAGAAAGAAATGGACGGTTCTGTGATCTTACTTTGAATCTTCCTATTTGAAAATAGTCTTTGAAGAGCATTTTAATCAAACAAAATAGCCAACATTTATTGTATTATATATATATATATATATAAAATATTATGTACTTTCTATATTATATCAGGAACCGGCCTCTTGACGGTATCTCATTTGGTCCTCACGGTTACCCTGGAAGCGAGGTGCTGTTATTCCCATTTCAAGGATGAGAAAAATGAGAATGAGGAGCTAAATCATCTGATCGTGGCAAATCTAGCAAGCAGGAGCCCTTTGATTCAAACTCAGATTTCCCAAAGCTTTGCATTCCATTCCCCCACCCATTCAATCCTGCAGTATCTCATGTTGTCCTCTGGGGGCAGCACAGTACAAAGAGTCCTGGCTCCGACCCAGAAAAACCCACTTCCAGGCTGCCGTTGCTGATGGCAACCACCCCAGAATCTTTGCTGCCCCGCTGGACAGTTCCCATTCACTTACTGGCCACGTGATTTTAAGTAAGTCACTTATCCCCACTCCCAAACTCTTTTCTCATCTGCAAAATGGGTATAATTCTCTCCCTCACTGGTTGGGAAGAAAGCACCCTCCAAACTACACATACCACATAAATTTGGACTATTATCACTGCTTTCCCCAATCCAATGGTTTACTAGCTTAAGGTTAGAAGCCAAGTTTTCTCTAGTCCTCTAAGAACTGGCCGCGCAGTGAGGGCTCCATAAATACCTGGAATATCTGAATGTCTGATTCTCCTTCTAGGTCTCAACTTTGTATTTCCTATTTGTTTCTATGTTTCCCTTAGTGAAACCCACAAAAGACCATTCTATCAGTTTCTTCATCTGAAAAATGGGAGTAATAGTAGCACGCACCTCCCGAGTTGTTTTGTGGCTCAAACGACATAACATGAAATGATGATGTAGACCTTAGACAATGATATAAATACTATCTGTACTCTTGATTCTTTTCTTTAAGGAAGGGAATTGGAGTTGAGACTTGCTCAGTCAAGCTAGGAAATGTGAAGTATCTGAGGCTGGATCTGAATTCAGGGCTGGTGCTCTATCCACTGGGCCATCTAACTGCCCTTGTACGATTTTATTTTAATAATAGCTTTTTATTTTCAAAATATATGCAGACAGTTTTCACCATTGTATTATTAACTCTTAAAAAATCAAATGGGATATTTATAAAGAGCCTAGCCTGCGCCTGGCACATAGTGGGTGCTTAGCACGTGAGATCCTTGGGAGTGGGGCCATGCTTATTTTGACCCCAGTGCTTAGAGGGCTTGCCCATGTCTCCAGCAGGAGTGATAGGGAAAGGGGGATAGCCGTGGTTACATTAATGTCATCTCCCCATTCAAATCTGTTTATTCTGCACCGAGTAAAAGCACCTGGCTTCCCGCTCAGATTTGTTTTCTTTCATGCTCCAGATGTCGATACGGTGAATGCCCTTCGTCATTCAAACGAGCCCTCCATAAAGGCCCAGGCGGACCCTGACCCGAGGCTGCAGAGGCTCCTGGCCCCAGCTCGGGCTCCGGCCTTGGGCCACCAGGGACGCAGAAGCCCTCCGCACCCGCTTCACCTGCCTTGGAGGAAAGCCCCAGGAGTTGTCATGGGTTTGGTGCCTGATCTGAGAACTTCCACCCACCCTGAAGCAAGGAGCAGCCAAGCTAACAGAGGGAGATCGCTCACCCCTCTGCTCGACAGCAGCTTCCCTTTCACAGAAGGGTGTTGGATTGGAATCTGAGGTCCAGCATTGGAATCTCCGTTCTGCCATCGAGAACCTAAGCGACTTTTGGCTGGTTACACCCTCTTGGACTCTCTTTCTCCTTAGTAAGCTGAGGAGATTGGGTTAAACCATTGCTCTAGTCCCTTCTTCTCCTCAGTCCCTGCCGGCTGGAAGGGGAGTCAAGGAGAATTGGGTCCCAGCCCTGCTTGAAGGCTGCAGCCCCAGGTGGTGGAAGATTTAGTAGAAGAAACTGTCCGAAGTGGGAGTTCCCTAAACTGACAAAAACTCAGGACTGGTAAAAGATGATTTGTCGTTGTTTGGTTTTTTTCAGTCTAGTCTGATTCTTTATGACCCCGTTTGAGGTTTTCTTGGCAAATGGCTCGCCATTTCCTTCTCTAGCTCATTCCAGAGTTGGGGAAACTGGGGCAAACAGGTTAAGTGACGAGCCAGGGGTCACGCAGCTAGGAAGTGTCTGAGCAGAACTGGACTGGAACGGTGAGTTTTCCTGACTCCAGGCCTGGCACTCTGCCTCCTGGCTGTGGCACAAAATAGTTATTTGCATGAATAAAGATTTATTTACACTTTCACTTCTAAAAAGAGATGAAGCAGACAGACAGCAGTAAGAAATGGCCTTTAGGAGTCATGAACAATTAATGGTCGTCAAGAGACCTGTGATGTATAAACTGCCCATCAGCGTCTGTGCCAGCAGACAGAACAAAGTGTTTACTTAGTTTAGCAGCACCATAGTGGCTCAAAGGAAATAAAATTAGTGAAAAAAAGCGAGGCTTAAGGAGGCAAACCCGGACGGGACTCTAGACTGCGGTTCATGAACACAAGAGGGGCCGCCCTTTCTCTTCTCTCGCTCACTTTTTGATCCCCTCCGGACTGGGACTGTCGCATGTCCTGAGGAAGGTTCTGCGCGAGGCTGTGGCAGGAACCCCCCCACCTTGAGCGGTGCTCCCCTGTCTTTTCCCTCTGCTTTCCCACAAGGGGAAGCTGGCGGTCTTCATGGAGCCCGACCCTGTATAATGTCACATCTCTCGAAGGTTCTTTGCCAGGCTGTGGCAGGAACCCCTCCTTGATCCCCTGCCTCTCCGGTGCTCCCCTCCCCCAGAGGTGCTCCCTTCCCCCAGAGGTGCTCCCCTCCCCCAGAGGTGCTCCCTCCCCCCAAAGGTGCTCCCTCCCCCCAGAGGTGCTCCCCTCCCCCAGAGGTGCTCCCCTCCCCCAGAGGTGCTCCCCTGCCTCTTTCCTCCGCAGCGGTGGACCAGTGGAGGCTGACCCTGTATGTACATGTCCTGAGGAAGGTTCTGTGGCAGGCTTTGGCAGCACCCCTCCCCCCTTGAGCGTGCTCCCCTCCCCCAGAGGTGCTCCCCCGGCTCTTGGCTCGGCTTTCCCACGAGGGGCAGCGGCGGGCCCATGGAGGCGGACGGCGGCCCGGGGGCCAACGCGTCTCGGGAGGCAGGGTGGTGTCTCGTGGCGGAGGACTACAAGCGCTTCTACCTGCCGGTCACCTACAGCCTGGTCCTGGCGCTGGGGCTGCCGCTGAACGCCGCGGTGCTGTGGCTGTCGTGGTGCCGCACGAGGCGCTGGAGCTGCAGCACCATCTACCTGTCCAACCTGATGGTGGCCGACCTGCTCTACATCGCCACGCTGCCCTTCCTGATCGTCAACTACGCGCTGGGCGACCGCTGGCCCTTCGGCGAGGCCTCGTGCCGCCTGGTGCGCTTCCTGTTCTACGCCAACCTGTACGGCAGCATCCTGCTGCTCACGTGCATCAGCGTGCACCGCTTCCTGGGCGTGTGCCACCCGGTGCGCTCGCTGGCCTACCGCACGCGCAGGCTGGCCCGCCGCGGCGCGGGCGCCAGCTGGGCCCTGGTGCTGCTGCAGGCGCTGCCCACGCTGGCCTTCTCCGAGACGGGCTCGCGCGCCGGCCGCACCGTCTGCTACGACCTGAGCCGCCCCGACAACTTCGGCCACTTCTTCGTCTACGGCATGCTGCTGACCCTCTCGGGCTTCGTCCTGCCCTTCCTCATCATCCTCGTCTGCTACTCGCTCATGATCCGGAGCCTGCTGAGGCCGGCCGAGGTGCGGGCGGGCACGGGCTCGAGCGCGCGGGCCAAGTCCGTGCGCACCATCCTGGCCGTGTGCGGCCTCTTCGCCCTCTGCTTCGGGCCCTTCCACGTCACGCGCTCCGTCTACTTGGTGGTGCGGCTCCGCACCACCAGCTGCCCGCTGCTCACCGGGGTCAGCGTGGCCTACAAGATGTGGCGGCCGCTGGTCAGCCTCAACAGCTGCCTGAACCCGGTGCTCTTCTTCCTGTCCGGCGGCAGCAACAGGGTCCGGCTGCTCCGGGAGCTGTGGCCGCACCGGTGAGGGGGGAGGGGAGGCGGGGGGGGGGGCGCCCACACGCTAGGGAGGGGCCCCTCCGGCAGGCCACCAAGGTCCAGCTGCGCCCGGAGCTGTGTCCGCACCGGTGAGGGGGGAGGCGGGGAGGGGGACGGCCACACGCTGGGGAGGGGCCCCTCCGGCAGGACCCACCAAGGTCCGGCTGCTCCAGGAGCTGTGTCCGCACCGGTGAGGGGGGAGGGGGCGGGGGGGGGGGGCGCCCACACGCTGGGGAGGGGCCCCTCCAGCAGGACCCACCAAGGTCCGGCTGCGGGAGCTGTGGCCGCACCGGTGAGGGGGGAGGGGAGGCGGGGGGGGGGCGCCCACACGCTAGGGAGGGGCCCCTCCGGCAGGACCCACCAAGGTCCGGCTGCTCCGGGAGCTGTGGCCGCACCGGTGAGGGGGGAGGGGGCGGGGGGGGGGCGCCCACACGCTGGGGAGGGGCCCCTCCAGCAGGACCCACCAAGGTCCGGCTGCGGGAGCTGTGGCCGCACCGGTGAGGGGGGAGGGGAGGCGGGGGGGGGGGCGCCCACACGCTAGGGAGGGGCCCCTCCGGCAGGACCCACCAAGGTCCGGCTGCGGGAGCTGTGGCCGCACCGGTGAGGGGGGAGGGGAGGCAGGGGAGGGGGGGCGCCCACACGCTGGGGAGGGGCCCCTCCGGCAGGACCCCAGCGAGGACTTCCTGTTCCCAGGGCACTTAATCAGGCAGGGGAAAGGGGCAATCCAGGCCATCAGGCTGCAGGGGGCTGGGCAACTCATTCCCAACAGTCGCATCTGTTCCCCATCCGTCCTTGGAAACCGGACCATTGAGCCCCCACTCTGGGGGAAGGGGGCCTTGGAAAGGGACCACAAAGGAGACAGGGGCCCAGGATTAAGTCCCCCAGAGTTAGAGGGACCACAGGCTGCCACTCCCATGCAGTGTGGGACAAAGCCCCCGCTGCCCTGCTGTGTTACAGCCTTACCCCTCTGACCAGCTTTCAGCAAAATTTTTAACGGAGAAGTGACGGAAACTTTTTGGAAGATCAGGAGACGATGCTGAGCAAAGGGAAAAGGGCCCTGTCCCAAAACAAGGAGGAACGTGGCCCGTTTATTCCCTGCTCTTCTAAGAGGTCCCAATGAAATCCCCATCACTGAGATGAATCCCAACACCTCCTCCCCCAACCCCCCCTCCCGGGGACAGGGGGAGCCCAAGGAGGGCGGGAGAGAACATATCAGGAGCGTAAGCTATTAGAGGAAGTAATTTTGAGCAGTCCTGCAATTCATGGATGTCCCCAAGTGTCCTTTCCAAATTAAGTTTAGGTCAAACTGCCTTATTGGAGAGGGGGAAGGTGAGAATGGGGAAGGAGGGAGAGAAAGAGGGAAAAGAGCAGAAAAGAGGGGAGAAAAGAGGAAGAGGAGGGAGAGAGGGAGGTAAAAGGGAAGAGGACAGGAAAGCAAAAGGGAAAGGGAAGAAAGGAGAAGAGGGAGACCGGAAGGAGAACAGGAGAGGAAGGAGAGGAGAGGAACATCATTTGGAGAATATCAAGTACACTTTTACTGCTTTTAAAATGTTCACAGTAGCTTGTATAAGTTCCTTGTAATTCTTTCTTCTAATGAAAAATATTGTACTTAAGTGTGTCGTGCATCCATTTTTTTCCACATTTACCAGCATATCATTGCCTGGGTACCTGGATTATTCTTCCCAACATGTAATTCCCCATTTCTGCAAGTGAAAAACTGTCTTTTCTCTGGGATGACTTCTGATGTCGCCTTCCTCTTATAGCTAGTCTTCCCTATTCCTGATCATCCCAGTCAAAATTGACCTTTTAAAGTCTTTTGACTTTGTTTTAATTCTATTAAATAGTAAGCAACTGGAAGTCAGGTGCTATGTCTTATTTACCTTTGTTATTTCCATTAGCACATGGCATAGTAATTTGTGGAAACTGAATAAATTTTATTGAATTAATCTTTAAAAAAATCTTAAAAAAAGAAAATATTGTGGTAAGTCTCAAGTTTCATGTCAAGTACTGATGGATACTGGCAAAGTCTGGTGGCTTGTGGTTTTTATTTTTTTAATTCTAGCTTACTAATATGACAAAGGAAAATAACAAATGTTGAGAGGATGTGGGGAAATCGGGACACTGATGATGGAGATGTGAACTGACCCCATCATTCCAAAGAGCAATGTGTGAAGCTCCACCGAAAGGATTTTCAACCCTTTGATCCAGAAACACCACTGCTAAGTCTTCTCTCTAAAGAAATCACCGAAAAGGAATAGGACCTATGGGGACAAACAATTACCGCAGCTCTTTTCACAGTGGCAAAGAGCTGGAAATTGGAGGGGTGCCTGTCAATTGGGGAATAGTTAAAATAAGCTATTAATGGAATACTATTGTGCAAGAAGAAATGATGAGCAAGTCGGTATTAAAATAAAAATTGCTGAGTGATTCACATGAATTGATGAGAACCAAGAGAATATTGTAGACAGTAACAGTAATATTATACAAAGATCTATGACTGACTTAGCTCTTCTCAGGGGTACAATGATCCAAGACAACTCTAAAGGACTCATGATGAAAGTTGCATCCACCTCCAGGACAATAACTGGTCTTGTCTGAATACAGACCAAAGCACACTATTTTTCTTTTTTTTCTTCTCCTTTCTTTTTTTTCTTTCTTTGGGTTTTCCTGCACAAAATGACAAATATAGAAATATTCTACTCTTGCTTACTATCTCGGAGAGGGGGTAAGGAGGAAGGGATAGGCTTTGGAACTCAAGATTTATATAAAACCCAAATGGTAAAAACTTTTTACATGTAAATGGGGAAAAAATAAAATATTTTTCAAAAATTATTTTTTAAAGTGAAACAAAATTCTTGCTTATTCAGACAAACTTCCCAGCACAGGGGGAAAAAAAAATCACAGGATGGGGAAAAAGAGGGGCTTCCAGTTCCATTTTTTTACAAAGATGGGGGCGGCAGAATGAGTTGGGTTCAGGGGCCAAGCTATGATCAGACTCGTGGTGCAAGAGTCCAACAAAGGTCAGAGATTTGGGGTGCATTGGAAGGGGCAGAGCTCCCAGGAGTAGGAAGGGGACTGGCCCATTATCCTCTGTAGACCTCATCTCCAGTACTGGGCACCACAGAACAGAAGGGCATGGGCATCTGGACAATGGCCAGGATTTCAAAAATAACAAAGTGTTGTGAATCCCATGACATCAGTTTGGCCAGGCTTCAATAATACTCGGGATGACCTCAGGAAAAGGTGAAGGGCTGTCCTACAGAGGAGGGACTGGGTTTGTTCTTGGGGCCCCAGAGGAGAGGACCGGGAGGAAGAGGCAAATTTAGCCTCTGATGTTAAAAAATAAATTTAAAAAGATCTAAAGTCAGAACTGTCCCAGAGTAGAACAAGCTCTGAACTTTGGCTTCAGAGTGGCAGGCAACCATTTGTGAGGCATGTTAAAGTCTCTTTTGGTTTAGGATTGGACTGGATGGACACTAAACTGCTTCCAACTCTCATATTCTGGGGCTGAGGATGATTATTTAAACTGTAACTAGATTTTATTATAAAGCAAGATTACTGCAAATTAAGACAACTCTGAGATACCACTACACACCTCTCAGATTGGCTAAGATGATAGGAAAAAATAATGATGAATGTTGGAGGGGATGCAGGAAAACTGGGACACTGATGCATTGCTGGTGGAATTGTGAAAGAATCCAACCATTCTGGAGAGCAATCTGGAATTATGCCCAAAAAGTTATCAAACTGTGTGTATCTTTTGATCCAGCAGTGCTACTACTGGGCTTATATCCCAAAGAGATCTTAAAGAAGGGAAAGGGACCCACATATGCAAAAATGTTTGTGGCAGCCTTCTTTGTAGTGGCCAGAAACTGGAAACTGAGTGGCTGCCCATCAGTTGGGAGAATGGCTGAATAAGTTACTGTATATGAACGCTATGGAATATTATTGTTCCATAAGAAACGATCAGGAGGATGATTTCAGAAGCCTGGAGAGACTTACAAGAACTGATACAATGATGCAATGTGAAGTGAGCAGAACCAGGAGATCATTATACAAGGCAACAATACTATATGAGGATCAATTCTGATGGACATGGCTCTCTTCAACAATGAGATGATTCAAACCAGTTCTACTTGTGCAATGATGAAGAGAGCCATCTGCACCCAGAGAGGGGACTATGGGAACTGAGTGTGGAACACAATATAACATTCTCACTCTCTCTGCCATTATCTGCTTGCATTTTGTTTTCTCAGTTTTTCTTCTTCTTCCTTCTTGAACTGATTTTTGTTGTGCAGCGAGATAACTGTATAAATATGTATACATATGTTGAATTTAACATGTATTTCAAAATATTTAACATGTACTGGACTACCTGCTAGCTAGGGGAGGGAGTGGGGGGAAGGAGAGGAAAATTTGGAACAGAAGGTTTTCCAAAGGTCAATGTTGGAAAAATTATCCATGCATATGTTTTGTAAATAAAATGCTTTAATAAAAAATGTTTAAAATAAATAAAGTAAGATTATAATAGCAGATTAGCAATATGGAAGCCAAGTTACCAGGTGCAGTGAAACCACACTCCATTTAAAACAGCTTTAGTTAAACATTTTAAATAAACAAACACCTTTCAAAGTCTACCTGTTCTGGAATGTGATTTACCACTTGCCACTGTTTAAATATTTGAGTTAGCACCAGCAGGAGCAGGCTCATAAATAAATATCTGGCCTCCCAAAGCGGCTCAGACAGTGAGGAAACCAATTCCTGAAGGTGACTCTTTCAGGGTATTATCAACCCATAGACTCATGGTACAAAAAATGGGTTCCACCCCATCATTTTGTTTTCTTTTTTTCTAAGATGATGGCTTTACATCTTATTTCTCTAAAAGCTAAACCATGTAAATGTTACTCATCTGGGGAGGGATTTATTTTCAAAATTAATTCAGTGGTTGTAATATGTCCACATTTGCTTTGTCCTGACTCACCTATTAATTTCTGATTGAGATTGGAAATGTTGTTTATGTATGCTATAAAAACAAAAATAAATGCTCATTTATATATTTATTAAAATAATAAATAGGTTTTTCCTTCTGTAATTTTTCATCTAGTTGTGTAAAGATATAAAATCATCATCTTAATTAGTATATATTTTAGTCATTACAAGAAATGTAAAACTTATTTTGCCAACAGGACTACTGTAAGATAAAAAGAAGTCAAGAAATAGAAAAAGAGCTCTATCTTAGTTAAGGAGATCTAGTCATGACCAGTCATGAATGTCCATAAATAAAAACTGCTTTTACCTTCATAGGCCCCATTACAAAAACAGAAGCAATATACACTTCAGTTTACACTCCATTTTATTTGGTATAAAACTTTAAGTTTCTTTTGGTTGGTTGGGGAGTGCTGGGCTGTTTGGTTTTGGTTTTTAAAAAAAATAACCTACTAAAATTTCCAGATTTGGAAAATACAAAAAAAGAGATAGCCTAAGGGAAAGCCTCTGGGCAGAGCCAGTCCCTCCCCTTCAGTCCCTCCCCCTGGCAAAAGGAGCCAGGCTCTCCAGAGCACCTTCTCCAGACTTACTAAATTTAATTAAATCATTATTAAATTCTTAGCAGGCAGTTAAAGGCAATTCCTTCATAGCCAACCACAGAAAAGACATGATTGAAGGTCATGGATACTCTTAAGAAATACACTGGGAGAAAAAAACTCTGAAAATAAGTTGTTGCTGACACAGTAAAAAGTGATTTCCAAAAAGCCATTTCTCTCTTTTCTGACCCGTCATTACTTCCCACGTGTCCAGCTCTCCTAAGCACCACGTGCAACTGCCTCGCTGGTGACTTCTCTTCAAATTCATCTGCAGAAACACATAAAATGAGTAATTAGGAAGGAAATAGGACTAGGACTCATGAGGACTCACAAGAATGCTCTAATAAGCTTTCAGAGCCTTCATCTTAGTCATACTGAATGCTGGGATTTTCTGTCTTGCTCTGTAAGGGCCAAAACCCAAATGCACACAGACAGGATCACTAACTGGTTAAATGGAGGGATCTGTAATATATAATTCCCAGAATGCATTTGCTGCTCAGTTATCCCTTCCAGGAGATATCAACGTAATCAACGCTTCTCTCCTATTATAAGAATACCAATTCCCCAGTATTAAAGAGAATGGAGACTTTCTGAAGGAGCGGCAGTCAGTCTTGCCTGCCCCGATTCCTGCAACCTTCTTTGTGTTAGGTGCCTATAGTATTACAGCATCTTCTCACTGAGGAGTCTTGGCAAGACTAATCAATCAAACTTACTTTCCTGGCAAATCTCTCTCCAAAGCAGTCAATCTGAACCCATTTTTCACAGCAAATAGGGAAGAACAGAGATGCACCGATCAAAAGTGCCTGGAAATGAGCCTAAGATACAGTATGTTGTTCTAGCTGCTAGAGAAGCTTCATTCAGGCCTAGTCCCGACAAGAAACAATGCCTAGAGCTATCAAACTGTACACACCCTTTGATCTAGCAGTGTGTCGTTATTGGGCCTGTATCCCAAAGAGAATTTTTAAAAAAGGGAAAAGACCCAAATGTACAAAAATGTTTTATAATAGCCCTGAATAAGTTATGGCACGGGAATATAAGAAAACACTATTGTTCTATTAGAAATGACGAGCAGGCCGAATTTCAGAAAAGCCTGGAGAGACTTATAGGAACTGATGCTGAGGGAACCAAGAGAAGATCATACACAGTAACAAGATTATGTGATGATCAACCATGATGGACTTGGTTCTTCTCAGCAATTCCAATAGACTTGGGATGTAGAGAGCCATCGGCATCCAGAGGAAGATCATGGGGACTGAATGTGGATCAAGGTATATTATTTTCACTTTTGTTGTTATTGTTATTTGTTTGTGTGGTTATTTTTTTTCTTGTGTTTTTTCCCCTTTGATTTGACTTTTTAAGCCTATGGAAATATGCTTAGAAGAACTGCACATGTTTAAATTATTGAGAATTGCTTGGTGTCTTGGGGAGAAGGGGATAGGTAGAAGGAGAAAAATTAGGAACACAGATAAATTTTGAAAACTATCTTTGCATGTATTTGGAAAAATAAAAAGCTATTAAAAAAGAGAGAGGGGCAACTAGTTGGTATAGTGGATAGAGTACTCAGGAGGACCTGAGTTCAAATCTGAGCTCAGAAACTTAACACTAACAAGCTGTGTGACTTGGACAAGTCACTTAACCACAATTGCCTCAGCAAAAAAAAAAAAAAAAAAAAAGAGAGAGAGAGAGAGAGAGAGAGAGAGACAGAGAGAGAGAGACAGAGAGACAGAGAGAGAGAAAGAGAGAGAGAGAGACAGAGAGAGAGACAGAGAGAGAGAGAGAGAGAGAGAGAGAGAGAGAGAGAGAGAGAGAGAGATATGATGGCTGCTTTCCAAGGATCAGCCTTCCTAATCCAGGGAGGCCCATCACAAATAGGCTGGTCCCCCAAAGATGAATTCTCTAGCTATGACAAGTCATAACACGAAATTTAAAAGTTCAAGGGTTAAAACAATGTTTTACAAGCTGCTAATTGAACTTTCTTTAAAGTCCCAAAGACAGTTGGATAATAAATAGTGTTAACTGAAACCCAGACATTAAGCCATGGAGTCTGTTTGGGACTAATTTTGCAAGAAAAGTAATTCCTAGTGGCCCTGATCCCTTCAGACTGAAGCTGAATTGAATCCACCAGAAAGAACTTTTGTCTCAGCAGGTCAAAGAACCAAAAGAGCCCTAAATTTTATGTTAAGATATCTTACGGCTTCTCAACATGAACTAAAGAATATTCCATAAATGTGCACACCCTTTAGCAGTTCCAGAATAAAACAACTGCCTTCTTTTTCCTTGAAGCATTAAAAGCGATGCTGACTCTCTGTTTCTCCTGGTAATCTAGGATTGTGGCCTTATCCTCTTTGTCAGAAGGACAGGGTGCTGGGCACGTAAAGTGGCCACACTACAACAAAACAATCCGTTTGATCTCGTGGGGAAATGAATGGGTTCCTGATGTGGGTGACCGAGTCAGGACACGGTCACAGGACACTGAGTATCCCAATCCCAGTAAGGACATGGGACCTCAGAAATCCTGCAGGTTACTCTCCCTGCCCCCACCTAACTGATCAGGACTCCAAGGAAAACCTCTCACCCAAGGCCCCAGAGGAGGTGAGCTGACCAACAATCGGGACACAAACCCAGGTCTTCAGGGGCCGAGGCCAGTGGAATCCTACATGCTTTTTAAAAGATGCTTTGAGCCTTTGCGTGTGACAGAAAGAGAAGCTATATAAGTGAGAGCCAGTCTGAATGGCAGCACAGCACCAGCTCAACATCAGCACTGTGCACAGTGGTCGCGGGCGCCTCCAACAAAGAGCATGGGCAGAAGCCTGTACCAGATTTATAAACCAAGAACGAATTCCATGTACTTCTGCCACTGTGACACGGAATATTAAATCAGAGAAACCCCCCCTTCCCTACACCTAATTTCACCAGGAATTAAGAGAGCAGCTTGATTCCAGGGCCAATTACTCATCCTTGCTGCCATTCTCCAAAGACCCACCATCACTGGGGCAGGATCACCCAAGTACTCAGGCAGGCCGTCCTCACCAATCACCACTTATATGCCAGTACAGGATGGCAGGAAAGAAGCTATCTGCCCTTCTTACCAACTCCTAGGTCTGAGAGAGCTCCCCACTATCTACAACCGGCCTCGCCTCCCTTCCCCCAATGTGCACAGCCGAGGCTCCACATTCCTTCAGCTACTCGACATGAGAGCATTTCTGACCCTGACAACAGGACAGAGTTAGCAATCGCCACACAGCCCACGGTTAATAAGTAAACGAGTTCAGGACGCACTCAGGACTCCTTGCCTTCAAACACTTACTTGGTGTTGGTCAGCTTTGACAGTGCAGCCCTTTTCCTGGCAGAATAATTCAGGTTACCTCCTACAACACAAAAAGGGGGAAGATGCTCAGTCAGGTAAATGCTCACAGCCCCTTCCAGGTACAGAGCAGCACTCCCAGCACACAGTGGGTCATCTAGAGCTCCCCCACCCCTCAGGAGGTGCCTAGGGGGCTCCAAGAGCTTTTGCTCATAGTAACCCAGTGATGTGAGAAGGGCATGTAGTCCAGTTACAGCTGAGCAAACAATCTGGGAGTCCACTCAGCTAGAGAGCTGCAGGCCAGGCCTTGAACCCAGGGCTAACCCCAAATTCAGTGTTCTCTTCCTTATACTACACACACACACACACACACACACACGAAAATGTGTGTGTGTGTGTGTCTACAAAATATTATTTTTTATGTGTGAATGTACGTGTGGGTGTGTAAGTTACTCTATGGCTAGAATGTATATATAACATTTATATAAAAAATTTTATATATGTATATAAAAATTTATGCTCAAGTATTCTTTTGTAGGCCTAAATTGAAATATATAAAAATCAAGTCCACTAACAAATGCTAAATACTAATGACAAACCCTCCTGAAGAACTTTTGTAGAATGAAATTGTGCCTCTGCTAAAATGAAGAACAGCACAAAATGACCACATTTTGCTAAGGCTGGGGCATAAATGTAGCTGTGTTTAATATGACACAAGGAAAAGAAAGGGAAAAAAGAAAATAACTTTTCAGAAGCGCCCACTTCCCGACACCCAGTGTGGCAACTTCGGCTAAGGATGTTCTATATTCCAGGGGACTGATTTGGCAATGAACTGGAGAAACACTGAAATTTTAGGGCGAACAGTATACAAAATAACATCCCTAAAACAGGAGGCCACTTCTAGCGATGCACATTTAAAAACCAAGATAGAGGAAATTATGGGGGAGAAAAAGAATCCTCATCAATGACCTCGTTTTGGATGATCTGAAACGGGAATAGCCAGGGTTTGATATTCCCCTTAACACAAATGGCAAGTGTTTCAACGTCACCGTCAGAAGGACATTCAAAATCCACAAGACAATTAGGGGGACAAATTATGAGCACCATTAACAGATTTAAAAGCCAAGATTGAATTCAATGTACTTCCGCTGCTGTGATAAGGAAAATGAAACCTGTCATAGAGAAATTCCCCTTCCCCACACCCCAATTTCACCCAGAATTAAGAGAGCAGCTTAATTACCTCGAGTACAATCCACCAAGTACAGTAAAACCACTGCCAAAAAGGATACTAGAAGAGAAACAAAAGGAAAAACTGTTGAAAGAAGTGTTGCTGCACGATTAAGTCTGAAATCCTCCTCGACAAGCTTTGAGAACTCATCTTCAAAGGACACACTTTGCAGCTCCTCCTCCCAAGGAGCCAAGGGGAGCTTAGAACTTACTCACCATAATCAGGGATGACAAAGTAGGGTGGGGAGCCTGGCACCCCAAGATTACCCCTGCCATCATCTGCACCCTTCCGAAGCCTGGACTATATCTTTCTTAGTTATCAAAGTTTAGGACTATGATGGCTGGATCTGAAAACTAACTCGGTCATTAACCCCAAATCACAGAGGGAGGACATCAATGGCACCTCCACCCCTAGAACCCAGGTCTCCTAACCCCTCCCCCAAAAGGTCATTTTTCCACCTGCCCTATTGGAAGGCACAAATCTCAACACATCCACTGAACAACTCCCTACAGTTTGGCCTCAGGAACAAAAGAAATCTCCCCTTACTTATAAAGGCCAAAAAAAGACTCCAGACATGTTCATTATCAAGTACTTACCAGAAACACAGGCAATGAAGAATATTTCCAGAAAGAAATACCCACAAAGATCCAATATCACACCAGCAACAATGGACATAACGGCCAGGCCGAGATTCTGGATGGACTGCATGCTAAGAAATAACAATTCAAAGATACAAGTTTTTCACTCAGATGCTGCAAACATATCATTTATGGGCAAAATCACCAATGTGACAACTAAAGCCAATGCACAAAATGTTTATGAAGTAGAGGAGCCTGATTTTGAGTGGAGGCATCTCAGCAGTGTGGGGTCCTCCATCTCACACAGATCTACCTTGCCGAGGCCTTCTCCCCCAGGAGGATCCCTGCTCCTGCCCTTCCAGGGTCCGCCACAAGAGGCCTTCCTTTGGGATTCCTGACATTTTGTGGCTCCTGGACGATCCCCGGGCGGTCTGCCAGCCTAAGCGGGAGCTGCATGACCAGTTCTCCTCTGCTCTAAGCCACAGTTCTACTCAATGATGACATGACTTCCACCTGTGTGCCTTTCCAGAGGCCTCTGGCTGATCTGGATCCACACAGTAGCAGTGGGAGAATGACCAAGTTCTCAAAGCCTTCTGAGACTGGTCCATGCAAGGCAAGCGTCACTGATGGAAACGAAAAGCCGCCACATCTTTATGGCAGAACCATTTCTTCCAGTGCTGTGAGTGACGCGGAAGAGCTCACTGTCTGTGGAGGACAAATGAGCATCCCACTCGGGTGATGACAAAAGTAAGCATCCTTCATGCATCTATTCAGGTCCTATCAGCTTCCCTGGGAGATGCAGCCAGGAGAGAGGAGAGGAGGAGGTGCTCCAGGAGTTTCCCAGGCAGATTCCCAGAAACATAATCCGCACCATGATAAAAGATGTTTTGGACTGGACAAGAGCAGCTCGTATAGGGCTCGTCCTTCAGTGCCAAGCTCGGGCAGACATCCTCTCCACAATGGGGCCCACGGCACTCCGGGCATCTCCCACATGGCCCGAACACCGGCTCATCCTGGAAGATTCTGTCAGTGAGGAACTCATCCCAGGGAAGGGCCCTTCCCCGCTGGGACCCCTCTCTCTGACAGACCCCAGCTGTCCCTTCACCCCTCTCAGCAGGCTGCTTAGGAGACGTCTCCATCATGCACCTGCACCCCTGCCCCTTAAGCTTCCTTTTCCATACTGCTGTCCGCATTAAGATGGAAGCTCCTTGAGGGCAAGGACTGTGTGCGAATGTATGCACGCCATTCTCAGAGCTTAGCGCAGCGCCCAGCATCCAATGTTCTTGTGATAGAGCCAGAGAAGGACTGTGAGGACTGAGTGTGAATCAAAGCTAGGATTTTCATCTTTGCTCTTGTTGCTGTTTGCTTGGACTTTTTGTCCTTATGTTTTTTTCCCTTTTGATCTGATTTTTGCTGTTGCTGTTCAGCATGAGCAATATGGAAATGTTTGGAAGAACTGCACATGTTTAATCTACACTGGATCATTTGCTGTCTACGAGAGGGGGAAAGGGAGAGGAAAGGGAGAAAATGTGGAATTTGCAAAGATGAATATTGAAAACTCTGTATATTTTTAAAAATAAAATGCCATAAAAAAAGGCTTATTCTCACCTTTCTTAAGGACAGGACACTGAGTATAATTTCATTTTTTTCTTTGATATGTCAGGATTGTCATTACGAACATCAGTTATTAGTGCAAACATCAAGTGGAAGGGGGCCAACGGGGCGGAGCGAAGGAATAAATAACTCCTAGCCCCAAGGACTGCTCTGCTTCTGGGCCCCGACATAAAAAGTACAGGGAGGCAGAGGCCACCACAGGACCTTTAGAATAGAGTTGTCCAACCACAGTCAAGGGGTCAGAAAGTGAGATGCTGCATCCTTCTCCAGGAAAATCGCTTCTTGCTGCCTTCTCTTATATGTGTGTTGGGCGCCCACCAGGTAAAGGAAGGGACAGAATGGCCAGTCGGACACAACTTGGGGTCACCATGGAGTGTATTTAGACCACAAGGCTCCAAGTGGCAAACACAGTCAGGACATTGGTGGTTAATTTGGTGGGCTCCAGTTCTCACGGGGGCACAATCTGCCAGCAGCTTCTCTTGTGTGCACAGGGTAACGAGCCCACCAAGAATCCCACAGGGGTTTTCCATGGGGACAGGCCTACCTCCTGTCATGGCCCCAAAGCCTTCACAAGCTACCGCTGGGGTTGGGGCTCCTGAGTGGCCAGGGCCTAGTCAGCAGCCTGGCCCCAGCCACACCATGGCCCATGGACCCTGAGCCTCCCTACAGCCCAGGCCTGCTCTAACCACGGCTGTGGGCAAGCCCGGCCATCACCGACCCCAAGTGCTAGCATTTGCACCCCACTGAGGTGTGGCGTCCACAGAGAGACTCCCAACTATGTCCCAATGGAACATCTACATCAGCATCGGTTCTCCTTCATATCTTGCCTCACTGGATCTAATAGGAATGAAGACTCCCCTGCCATTTCGAGAACCATGCTCGACCATTCACAAAGGGCCTGAGTCAAAGCCACAAACTTCTTCACCTTCCATTGTTTGGAACAATCTCCAAACGCTTACCCGTGAACCTATAAAACATTTCATTTGGTGCACAGAACAATAAATCTTTAACCTCAGTACAAGACTTGGGGTCCCGCACACGGACCATCTCCTTTGTAAGATGGCACGCTCTGAATGCATTGCAGTTAGATGGGGAAGGGGAGATGGGAGGCTACTCTTGGGATGACAGACATTAACAAGGGGCCGGGCACTGGGCCGCAGCAGGCGCTAACCAGAGCTGCCGCCCCTCTGCACACTGACACGCACTTACACTCAGGAAGCAACAGGTCAATTGGGATACCTTTAAAAACTCCCCAATGCCTAAAACGTTCCCACAAACTTGGCTTCTCTATACGAGAGCCCACAACCCCACACTTAAGCCCGTGAAATCTTTACTTAACTGGCTGAGGGGAAAGGGGGAAAGCATCCCCCAACTGGCCTCCTCACATCGGTTCCACCAAAACGGTGGAGAAACAGCCAGTAAACACAGGGGGCTCTCAGAAGAGCCGTGGATGCTGCCACCAAGCTAGATAACTTGGGCACGTTCCCTCTTGCTCTCAATCACAGCATCCCATGGGGAAAGGGCCTGTCTAAAAGCATGTGGGGTGGGAGAGAGGCACCCCTCACAGACATCCCTGACCCAAAGCCGGCCATTCCTCCTGGCTCCCCGCACATCCCTGGCCACGTGGTAGTGGTGGCGAGAGACTTCTTTCCTTCTACCAGCCACAAGCCATCCAAAGATCTGGATAAAGCCTGGCTTCCGCACCACAAACTGGAATAAGGCACAAGGCCCCAGGGAGCCCTGCGGCGGCCCCAGGCCGGAGATACTTACAAGCCGTATGCAGTCCCCAGCTGATGTTCAGGGATGACAAACGCCACCATTGGCCACAAGGCACAGGCAAGAAGGGAATAGGAGACTCCAAGGAGAGACTGTAAGAAAGAGAAAAACAGAAACTTTTAAGTTTCCCCAGACTTTCCCCCAAAGACATTTGTTTTGCTTTGTAGCATGCTTCCAAACCAGAAAAAGCAAGACTAAAAAAGCTGATTGTGGCTCAAAAATTCATGTTATAAAGAAGCTATGTAGAAAATGGAATAAATATGTACGCACATATTGGATTTAACATATATTCCTACCATGTTTAACACATACCGGACTACTTGCTGTCTAGGGGAGGGAGCAGGGGAAGGGGGAGGAAATTGGAACACGAGGTTTTACAAGGGTTAATGTTGAAAAATTATCTATGCAAAGGTTTTGAAAAATAAAAAGCTTTAATAAAGAAAAAAAAATTAAAAATGAAAAAAAAATTTTTAAAAAGATGGAATAGAAAAAAATATATATTAAATTTTTGTACCTTAAAAAAAAAAAGCCATGTGTCAATTATTTGAGATTGATAGCAAATCTGAATTAAAAATCACACAAAAAGATAGCTTACAGACCAGACCTGCTGCCCCCTTAAACCCGCGAGTGCTGACTTGGCCCGCCATTAGTATGCAGCAACTGTGACATCCCAAGAGCACGCTGGATTTGCCTGGACGTCCACATGGCTGCAGCCCTCCAGCCCGGTGCCCACAAGTACCCCCATGAACATGGGCTGACTGAGGGGTGGCTTGTAGCCCTCTGCTGAGTAACCAAGCAGAGTGAACTAGGTCTACATGGAGGCTGGAGCTCCACAGGAATTAGCAGTGGCTCCCACAAGTGACAATTCCTGCCATAACGAGAGGACAACTGGCCAGTTCTCATTCACCAGCACAAAAACTGAAGCGAAGAATGGAATCACTTTTTCATCTAAATGAAATTCTTAAAAGAAAAAAAATTCATTTTTAACCTTCAAAAAGCAACCATTTCAAGTAGCTTTGACTCTCTGAGTGCAGGACTTCACACCATTATTGGGGCAGCTAGGTGGCGCAGTGGATAGAGAACTGGCCCTGAAGTCAGGAGGACTAGAGTTCAAATGCAGCCTCAGGAACTTAATAGTCACTATGTGATCCTGGGCAAGTCACTTAACCCCAATTGCCTCAGCAAATTAAAAAAAAAAAAGATTACACCATTATTAACATTTACTGAAATTTACTGAAATTTAATTCAAGCCTCATTCTAAAAACACACGGACCTACAGAAAAGCCTTATTCAAAAGTTGGAGATTCCCGATGGGATGCAATGAGAAGAGACAGCCAAAAACCGCTCCTGTGTTCTTCTGAACGGCATCCCGACTTTCGCCAGCTTCTTACAGCGAGAGAGACTTAAGTCTACAGAAGGTGAAAATGCCATCTCTCCCCCCACTTCAACCCAGCTAATAATAATGGGGATGATGATGGGAGCTATGGGCCAGGCGCTGCGCTAAGCCCCATAGCTCGGCCGTTCAGCCCAGTGACTGCAGGACGCAGGAGCGAGGATTGTTTCCATTTTCACAGAAGAGGAAACTAAGGCAAACAAAGCTAAATGAGCTACCAAGGTCATTCGTGCGGCCAGGGAATGGAGCATCAGGAGGGAGCACAGGAAGGAGGCCCACGTAACTGAGCGCAGATCATGGCAAAGGCACCGGAGAGGGACTGTAGGGACAGCTGGCCAAGGACTCTCAAGCTTCCATGTGCGCCCAAGGGCCATAGGGCGTCAGGGACAGGGAGGATGCACTGGAGAGGAGACTCGGGAAGGAGGGCAATGAGAGCACACCTGCGACAGTTGAGGCAAGAGGTGCCGGGAGCTGACCTACGGTGGGAAGTGAGGGAGGGTACAGAGGCAGCGCTCCCCCAAGACTGACAGCCATCAGGCCTGTGCAGTGAGAACAGGGTCAAAAGAAGGCTAAGAATGTGGCTAAGGAGATGGAAGCTGCATCTGGGAGACATGAGGATCTTTGGGAGACCCAGAGGCCTCATGCCACGGGATGACTGACCAGACTCTAGGACAGCGGGGCTTTGTGCACACACTCCCCACAGGGAGTGACCCACACGGAGACCACAACTAACCCACCAGAGCTGACAGGGTCAAACTGAGAGCAGGAGGCCCCCTTGAGTCTAGCAGGCGTGCCCCAGGTAGGAGGCAGGACAAGGACAAGGAACCACAGGCCGAGAAGGGGCCGTGGTGAGAAGTGGACCAAGAGAAGAACAAAGCCAGGCTAAGGAGAGGATATGCACTCCCAGGGAACACTGGCAGCAGAGGAGGGGATGCAGCAAAGGCCCTCACAGTCTGCACTTAAGCACCCTAATTCTGGGTGGGACAGTTGTTTCATGAAGCCACTGGGCCAGGTCGAAAGGCCTGGAGAACAAACAAGAGGAAAGGGCAGAGGATGGCTACCAACTGGCACATGCTCTCAGAGCACGGCCAGGAGGGGAGGTGACATGAGACAGGAGAAAGGGGCTTGTGTCAGGCAGTGAGATCGGGGTTCCGGGGGCCCCAAGGGAGGGCCCAGAGAGAGGCCAGGCTCATCCCTATACAACCGTCTCCTGGAGGCCCAAAGGTTGGCATGACGATGGGCCCGGACAAGGATGAGGGTCACCCCATCCCAGAGACTGACCTCAGGAAGAGCTCACAGCTGACTCATCTCTGATTAAGGATGAGGGGATGCCCTCACCTGACAGGGAAGGGGAAAGGGAAAGGAGACAGACTTGAGGAGATGTGGGGGGTCTGACAGGGCAGAAGGAGGAGGGGGCGTGGGCTGGGGTGAGGCCACAGGACCCCCCCCCCCCCAGGAAAGTCAATTGGATCTCTCCACTGCAATTGCCACTCAGAGACGCTGCTAAGCGATCTTGACCTAGCCCAGGGTTGTAAAAGTTCTTAGAGAAGCCGGAAGGGTCTCCTCATGCCCTCACATTACCATGGCAATCCACGGGTTCCAGAAGGTAAGCGCCAGCAGTGCGTGGGAAGCCACGGTGGCCAAGACTGCACACAGAACCCAGAAGATGTTCCGGCCGACTTTGTCCACCATCAGCCCGAAGACAGGAGACAAAGGAGCAGAGATGATGTAGACGATGCTGAGAGACAAGGGGGGCAAGCACAACGGGCCGGTGAGTGCAGGCCAAAAGCGGGGCTCCCCTTACTGGAGCTCAGGTGAACCCTTATCTGGCAGAAGTGACCCCCAAGCCCATCAGACAGACATGTGCACGCACACACATGCCCATCTCTCCCGCCTCTGCAGGGGGCCCTCAGGGCAGCTGGACCACCTCAGCCCTCACTATTACTCAGTGTCACGCACTATTTCGTCTAAAAAACAAGGAAAAAAACCCTTTTTTTCACACCAATTTTGCATTCCCCCATAACAAACAACATTAGTGACGAATAAATGTGTTTGATTCAATACCTGTTAATTGCACTTGCCTCTTGTGAGGATAAATTAAATTTCTCTATGAAGAAGACCCTGAAATTGAAAGGGAAAGAGAAAGAAGAAAACAGCATTTTTTAGAAAAGACTTCATTTTTCAAAAAGGACCAATTATGACAACATGTCTTCCATGCGACGACACTGACGGATGAGGTGGAGGGCGCCGGCGCCCAGGGCAGCCCCTTCCCACCACTCGGGCCCTCCATGGCTCCTCCCACCTCAAATTCCATGAGCCTCTGCTCCTAAACTGACTTAAAATGAGGCTCTTTGGAGCCTATTCAGTATTAATTTTGAAATCTAGAAGTTAAACTTGAGTGACCGCACAAATACCTAATTATCTAAATGGAACAAACCACTTACTATCAATTTCCCGACGATTTCTGACACATTAATTGTAAATTTCAGGAAACAAGAATAACATCCAATTGGATAATGAATTTCCTCTCATAAAAAAAAGGACCGCACTAATTTTCCTAATTGAGTTCCCCCCATCATCATGATTCCCAACTTGTACAAATCTACTTTAAACCATGAGTTAAATGAGAGAGCCACAAGGCCAAAAGTGGTCTGTTCACCCACGTGAGGAGGTGAGAAAAATTCAAGGAAGCCCAGTCAGGACTACGAAGCTGCAGCTCTGGTCAAGTGGATGTCCAGCCGGACCCACGTTTCCTGCTCCCGGCCCAGCTGAAAGTACTGAGAACTTCAAATTTCTCCCAGCATTTTCTGTGATTCAGTCATCTGAGTGACTGTCTAAAGGGAAAGGACTGTTAGGAGAAGACCAGAAGCTTCCTGAAAGGGGCCGAAGGGATCGTTTTGGTTCACTTTGCATCTCTAAATCGCAGCTTCTTAAACTGTGGGTCATGACCCCATATGAGGTCACATAACTGAACATGAGGGTCATGAAATTATGATTTATTATCAGTAAATAACATTTAGTTTGTATACCTATTTTGTATATCTATATACTTGGGTATAAAAAGGGGTGACAAATGGAAAATGTTTAAGAAGCCCTGCTCTCTAATCCTTCCTTTGCAACAACAACAACAAAAGTCGGTTCTGCACATATATATTGTACCTAGGATATACTATAAGATATTTAATCTGTGTGGGAGTGCCTGTCATCTAGGGGAGGCGGTGGAGGGAAGGAGGGGAAAAACTTGGAACAGAAGGGAGTACAAGGGATAATGTTGTAAAAAAAAAAAAAAAAAAAAATACCTATGCATATGTACTGTCAAAGAAAATGTTATAATTATAAAAATTAATTAAAAAAAAAAAAAAGAAGCCCTGCTCTAGTACCATTGGACAAAGGTGGCTCATGACGATAATGTGTTTATTTAATTAATGCTGAATATGGCAGTCTTCCTAGCTGCACTGAAACATACTAAGACTTAAGAGGAATCAACTACCGGGCAAGTCACTTAACCCCAGCCTCAGAAAAAAAAAAAAAAGAGGAATCAACTGTGCCAGTCATTATTATAAAGGGTTTCCTCAAGATTAACTACAAACACTAACCAAAGGCTATCAGAATCACTTATGCATCCAACAGATGCTTATCTTTTTTATATATTCCCTCGTCTCCACAATCTAAGTCTATAACCAACACCTAAGAGTACCAGATCTGCCACTAGAGTATCGCCTAGTCCAATCCAGGAACACAAGCGATACGCTGCTATCGCACAGGGGAGGTGAGATGCTTACTTGCCAAGTCCGATAAAAGGAAACACGGCCACATAATAACACGCACAAATCACAAATATGAGCCACAAGGATAACGAGAAGTCCTTCATGTCTCTCAATTGGATAACTTCACCTGTAGGAACAAGAACAAATCTAAGGCAGCAAATCTCATCAGTTTTCTTCCGCCATTAGGATTTTATTTACTTGAGTTTCCCATGAAGTTAAATAATCTCTGAGCCAAGTAAGTTACTAACAGAAGGGCAGCTAGGTGGCGCAGTGGATAGAGCACCAGCCCTGAATTCAGGAGGACCCGAGTTCAAATCTGGTCTCAGACACTTAACACTTCCTAGCTGTGTTACTCTGGGCAAGTCACTTAAACCCAGCCTCAAAAAAAAAAAAAAAAAAATTACTACAGAATATTTGTAGAGAGAACCAAATGCATATATGCAACCTCAGTATCTGAAATGTCCAAAGGGAGATTATCCCCTTAGTAACACTTATTTTTTTATTTTTTTGCAAATATTCTACTTCCAAGAAACACAATATAATGTTTTCAAACATGTTTGAAGGAAAACATTTAATTTAGACAAAAAGAAATTGATTTTGAAAGTAAAAACAAAACAAAACAAAAATCACATCATTTATTAAGCCCTCAATTTGGGCAATGCACTAAGCAACTTTTCCCAAATTTGTAATCCCCAAATTGAGAGTTTAAAAAGCTTACCAGTTTTCCCTTGTTCTTTATGAAGGATTCGCTCTGCTCTCCAGTCCAAGTATCCAAGGACCAATGCACAGATTAATGAAAAGACACATGTTATGCCCCCTGAAATAAAAGCCAAGAAAGAATTTAAATCTGCAATATGGATTGCAAAGTGCCTAAAAGCAGGGATAGACTTTCATAAAGGAAGCCCCGAGCTTTGAGGGAATCGCCACTAACCATCCTTCCAAAAGAAGGTCCTCATCATTCTGGAAGGGTCAGAATGGAGCCAGGAAAATCCTACCAGATCTAGGGCTGGACTGCTACAGACAGGAAAGCCTCAGGCTTAAAGCCAACCAATCCCATATCCCTTTCAATGATGACTGATAACTGGAGGAAAGGCAAAGCAAGTCAAGTCTACTTTTGTTATCTCTTCAGCCCAGGTGCCCCACTGGCAGCCCTGCAGAAATCTCTTCTGCCGCCTGCCCTCCACCTCCCCCAAAATGCCCATTTCCTGAGCACAGCAGGGAGAGCCAGGTACTGCCATTTTGTTAAAGCAATCTGAGTAAAGGAATAAATGAGGGTCAACTATCCCAAAGGGCTTTGCTTTTGAAAGAGCTGCTACCTCAACAACAATACTGTAGGAGGATGGATTCTGATGGAAGTGGAGATCTTCAACAAGAGAAGATCTAATTCAGTTCCAATTGATCAATGATGGACAGAATCAGCAACAGCCAGAGAAGGAACACTGGGAAATGAGTGTAAACTGTGAGCAATTTTTGTTTTTCTTCCCAGGTTATTTTTACCTTCCGAATCCAATTCTTCCTGTGCAACAAGAAATTTGGTTCTGTACACATATATTGTATCTGGGATATATTTAACGTGTATGGGACTGTCTGCCATCTAGGGGAGGGGGTGGAGAGAAGAAGGGGAAAATTCGCAACAGAAGAGAATGCAAGAGATAATATTGTAAAAAATTACCCATGCATATTGTACTGTCAAAAATGTTATAATTATAAAATTAATTTTAAAAATAATAATTTTTTTAAAAAATTTTTTAATTAAAAAAAGAAAGAGCTGCTAGATCCCACACCATCTCCAGCTGGTAATCTGCCTAAAAGAGTGACATGGTTTCTAGAGATTCAATATCAAAATAACATCTAAGCTTTTGCTGCCTCTTTAAGATAACTCTTCTTAGTAAATCTGTCAGGAGGTTTACTATAAACAATCAGCATGTCTGGGCACCCCAATATCCCCCTTCTCTGCCAAAAATCCTGCAACATTTGGGGCTGGATAAGCCAGTCACCATCATGGCAGATGATGTTTATTAGAAACTGAAAGACACCAAAAGTACTTCCTCATATACACCCTCTCCCTATGAGCTAATAACTATCTGAAAATGCTCCTCCCTTACTTCTTTCTCAAAAGGGAGACAAAGCCTGGATCACTACCTCCACTTTCCAGATTAGGAAACACCCTTCAGAGAGCCGGTCTGACTCGCTCTCGGACTCGTTTCCAGGAGGAGCAGGTGTAGCCCTTCTATCTTCCAATTACTCAACCTCTTCCACTATATTCTTTAAGTGACAAAGATTCACTAACCTATCATGAGTGTGACGCCCAGCGTTGTGTGACCAGAGAAACCAAATAAAGCCTCGATCCTGGAATACAGCCAGCCCATGACATTCAGGTTTACTGTACTTCCCTAAAAAGTGAAAAAAAAAGGAAATTGGATTCTTTAGTCATAATAGCTTTTAAAAATACAAAAAAAGGATACAAGGGCAAATTAAGCTTCTGGCACACCATAAAAGCAGTGATCAATATTTTCAATTTCTTTTCCAAGCATAATTTATAGGAGTGAGTTAAGTTTGGGAAAGATTAAAAACAAAAGAAACACACTTTATTCTAGATCTTTTTAAAGGTTATTGAGAACCCCCCCATCTGCCTGATAATCAAAACTAACAAATAACAAATATTTACACTGCATCAAAGTGAAAATATTCCCATAAGGGGATTCCACTTGTTTAAAACCATCTGAAGCAAACAAACAGCAAAAGCGGTCGATGAGTCTGCTTCTGACGATGCTAAAACCCAATGTGATTACTGAACGAAGTGGTGAGTTACAAGTCATCCTCATCTTGAAGGAAAAAGTGCCTAAGCCCAATAAATTCTAGCTCAGTGGTCCTCAAACTTTTTAAATAGGGGCCAATTCACTGTCCCTCAGACTGTTGGAGGGTCAAATTAGAGTAAAAATTAAAGCTCGCACTCTGTCTCCGCCCCTCAGCCCATTTGCCATAACCCGGCGGGCGGCATAAATGTCCTCGGCAGGCCACATCTGGTCCACGGGCCGTAGTTTGAGAAGCTCTGCTCTAGCTTATAATTGTTAAAGCTGCAAAATGGACTGGAAGGAAAACCAGCTTAAATCCCTCCCCTCCAGGCTAAGAGGGGCCTCTGGGCACATCCTGTCTATCTGCATCCAGAGAAGCCACATTATAATAGGATGCTGCTGGTTTGTACCGACCAAAGGATTATGACTAAATATGCTACTATTTCTTGAGATCATCCTTTCTGAACGAATGAAAGAACTGCAGTTCAAAAGAAGAATCTCATTAAAAGCTTCTGGGGAAAAAAAAGTTTATCGGCATTTACTCATTACACGAAAAAAATGAAAACTTAAATCATGTGGGCACTGAGACCCTGCCAAGCGTTACCGACAGCCATGTGAATCATGGGTGATTTAACTCTTCTAAAAATCCTCATTAAATGAAGCTGGCTGAGCCTGGAAACTCCCCAAGCACAGGAACACAGACATTCTGACCCCATCCACGTAACCTACCACAGACACTAGTGCTCTCGCTCCCAGCAAGAAGGCATCCAAGTCCACAAGGAAGGGCAGTTCACGTATGCAACAAGAGACAAGACAAACCCGCTCCTTTTCTTAAAGGCTGGGTGTCCCTTCCTCTCTGAGGCGGGGTGAATCAAAGGCCTGACCAGATCACTCTTTCTGACCCCCCCCCCAGGAGTCCACCACACATATTAAAATCAAGTTTGATTGATGGACACCCAAGGGGCTTATTCCCTTCCGGCTCAGAACTTCCAGATCGAGCGATCCCCCAGACTCAGTCGGCGCCCACCACCACCACATCTGAACACAAAACCCTCCTCCTCCCATCCATCTATACATTTTACCACATTATCAGTCATTAAAAATAAGTGTATTTAACCACAGACACTATTTTCAAAAGTCTCCAAACAACCAGCAGCCCAACAAGAGACCTGTTTGGGGGGCAGAGGGGAGCACCCGCTGAGTTTTCTGAAGGGAAATCTATAAGGGGCCTTCAGGCAGCATGCAGATGGGGCCATTGACTTTTGTTTCTGCTTTGTCTATTAATAAGAGAAAACTGTCAGCTTAAACAGGGTGCCTTGAACAAAACCTTAAGAAAAACCAGAAAAAGTCCCAATAAAATCACAGAACTACAGAAAGTAATTGTGAGGGAAGGGGTCCCCCTGTAAAGAGAAAACACCAGTTCTCGCCCTTGCCCCTAAAGCCAGGAGCAGGCTGGGCCTCGGGACTCTAGGGAACAGGAGAGGCCAGGGGAATAAGAAGTAACTCTGGAGGCCCATCCCCAGTGGGACCTCCTCTCTGTAGATCATGGTTTTCACACCCTGAGGAAAAGGAGGGAGGACCACAGGGCCTCCAGTGCCCCCGCTACCTCCCTTTCCAAGGACTGGAGGACAATCTCCCCATGAGCAGAAGAGGAAACATCACTCTCCCCATCACAGGGACCCAGAGTTGTACAAAGAAGGATCTCCCTCAGCATTCCCCAAGTGGTCGTCGGTGGGAGGGAAGCCAAGGCAGAGACCACTCCTCGTCACTGGCACTTTCCCACCTCCTTCTTCCCCTCAGCCCTCAATTGGACTCTCGCTGCCACCTGGTGCCCACAGCTCTGCCCCAAGGGGCCAAGCAGAACGAGACCGGGCCCCTTTCTAGGCAACAGGCCGAAGGCTGGGCCTCAAGGCCTTCCCAGTCCAGGCTCCCTCTTGCTAGTGACTCTCCTCACGTATTCCCCTTTATCCTGCTGCCCCCAATGCTCCTCCTAAACTGTGGTCCCAGAGTTGTCCTAGTAGCAGGGCAGGGTCCCCTGGACCGGCCCCTCCCCAGGCCTGGATGAGGGTTGCCCGTGAGGCCGTCAGCCATCCTTGCCTCGTGGCCGCCATATCACAGCGCCGACTCCCACCAACCTCAGCTCTGGCCACTGCACTGCCCGGCCCAAGGGGCGAAGCTTCAGATGTAACTCTTCTACAGTTCACTTCTAGACCGGCCCCACAGGCTCCCAGGCCTGACCAGCACCTGAGTGCTCCATTTCCAAACCCTGACAAGTTTGCTCTTAGTGATCGATAGCAACATTAACTAGCACAGGACCGGATACAGATCCCGGGACCCTCTTCCACAGGTGACCCCAAGCCCTCCAACCGCTTCCAAACACTCTTAACTTCCATCATCCAGGGCAGACCTTCCCATCTCATCCATGAGGGCAGCACAAGGTTTTGTGCCACACCCTTTACTAAGATTTTCCAGCCAGGAACCCTGTCAAAGGACACCCTGGGGGCATCCTGGGGCCTACTCTCCCCTTAGGCAGAATTCTGCCAAGAAAGCAGTCCTGTTTAGCAGGCCACAGACAGCAGATATTCTGAGCATTACAATGAAGAGATATACTGAGACCAAGGCAAAAGCAGAAAAGTTTGGAAATCGTTGGATCTCAGGAATAATTCAGGGAATCCCAGTGATTACCTACTATTTGACAGCCCCAGAGCTATCTGAAGCCAGGTAGCAGCAGGAGGTCAAAAGGGTAAAACTGCAAGGCAGTCATTCGGGTTCTAGAGAATAAAGAACTTTCTCAAAAACTTGTCATTAAAAAAATTACCTCAAAAATAGGGAGCTTCTCAAAACACCTTCCAGGAGGGATAGGGTGAAAGGAGAGAGAATAGAATAAATAGGTGGGGAGGGGAGGGAGTAGCATTAGTATTGTGAAAAGAATTTTGAAGCAAAATTTCCCCAATGGGGTTTCATTTCTCAAACATATAAGGAACTGAGTCAAATCTATTATAAAAAAAATTATAAAGTCAGGAGGACCTGAGTTCAAATCTGGCCTCAGAAATGTAACATGCGCTAGCTGCATGGTCTTGGGCAAGACACTTAACCCCAATTGCCTTAAAAGAACAAGAATTAATAATGATAAAGATTGAGAATTATAAAAATAAGAACCATTCCCCAAATGATTAATGATTAAAAAATATAAAATCGAATACAGAGAGGCCTGGAGAGACTTAAATCAACTGATGCTGAGTGAAATGAGCAGAACCAGAAGATCACTGTATACTTCAACAACAATACTGTATGAGGATGTATTCTGATGGAAGTGGAAATCTTCAACATAGAGAAGATCCAACTCACTTCCAGTTGATCAATGATGGACAGAGGTAGATACACCCAGAGAAGAAACACTGGGAGGGGAATGTAAATTGTTAGCACTAATATCTGTCTGCCCAGGTTGCATGTACCTTCGGATTCTAATGTTTATTGTGCAACAAGAAAATGATATTCACACACATGTATTGTACTTAGACTATATTGTAACACATGTAAAATGTATGGGATTGCCTGTCGTCAGGGGGAGGGAATAGAGGGAGGGGGGGTAATTTGGAAAAATGAATACAAGGGATAATATTATAAAATATATATATATATATATATATATATATATATATATATATATATATATATATAATAAAAAAAAAATTTAAAAAAAAAAATATAAAATCTTCAGTTAAACTAATTAAACTATTTATAGTTAATTTGAGTATTTGTAATAATTAATGATCAAAAATATATAAAGTCTTCAGATAAACTAATCAAGCTATTTATAGTTAATTTGAGCATTTGTAATAATTAATGATCAAAAAATATAAAGCCTTCAAGATAAACCAATCAAGTTATTTATAGTTAATTTGAGTATTTGTAATAATTAATGATCAAAAATACAGTCTTCAGATAAACTAATCAAACTATTTATAGTTAATTTGGGCATTTGCAATAATTAATGATCAAAAATATAAAGTCTTCAGATAAACTAACCAAGCTATTTATAGTTAATTTGGGTATTTGTAATAATTAATGATCAAAAATATAGTTTTCAGATAAACTAATCAAGCTATTTATAGTTAATTTGGGCATTTGTAATAATTAATGATATAAAGCCTTCAAGATAAACCAATCAAGCTACTTATAGTTAATTTGGGTATTTATAATAATTAATGATCAAAAATATAGTCTTCAGATAAACTAATCAAGCTATTTATAGTTAATTTGGGTATTTGTAATAATTAATGATCAAAAATATAGTTTTCAGATAAACTAATCAAGCTATTTATATTTAATTTGGGCATTTGTAATAATTAATGATCAAAAAATATAAAGCCTTCAAGATAAACCAATCAAGCTACTTATAGTTAATTTGGGTATTTATAATAATTAATGATCAAAAATATAGTCTTCAGATAAACTAATCAAGCTATTTATAGTTAATTTGGGTATTAATAATTAATGATCAAAAAATATAAAGCCTTCAAGATAAACCAATCAAGCTATTTATAGTTAATTTGAGTATTTGTAATAATTAATGATCAAAAATATAAAGTCTTCAGATAAACTAATCAAGCTATTTATATTTAATTTGGGCATTTGTAATAATTAATGATCAAAAAATATAAAGCCTTCAAGATAAACCAATCAAGCTACTTATAGTTAATTTGGGTATTTATAATAATTAATGATCAAAAATATAGTCTTCAGATAAACTAATCAAGCTATTTATAGTTAATTTGGGTATTAATAATTAATGATCAAAAAATATAAAGCCTTCAAGATAAACCAATCAAGCTATTTATAGTTAATTTGAGTATTTGTAATAATTAATGATCAAAAATATAAAGTCTTCAGATAAACTAATCAAGCTATTTATAGTTAATTTGGGTATTTGTAATAATTAAGATAATTCCTTTATTCAAAGTTGTTCTAACAACAATATTGCTGTTATACAACAACAACAACAACAAAAGGGAATTTTTCATCCAGTAAAGATTGGATGATTGAATAAGAAATGACATCAGGGGAATTCCAGTGCCCAGGAGGAGACCTTCTAACACTCACTACATATATATTGTATGTTTTCTATATTTGAAAATGGTTCAACAATTATATAGCAAGTAACTAACAAAATATTGCAGAATTTTACAGAACCTTCTCAAAAGTCAAATGTTAACAGCTTCATGTACGTGTTTATGTCTCTAACACTTACATAACAAATATAAATAAAAAAATTTTAATAATCCTAATGATTTACTAGCTTTACTCATTAAAATACACACACGGAGTTATCTACAAGACTAAATAAGAATACAAGAAAAATAAAACTACTTCTTTACTGTCTAGTCTACTTGAGTAACACAGACTTGTCAAAGCAAAAGTGCACGATATACTGTCATGGAAACATTCAACAGATGGGAAGCGCAGGGTCCTACTCACAATTCTAGCCATGCTAAGTTGGAGTCCAAATACCAGGTTTAATTCTTTGCCCTTAAACCAACTCACAGCATAGGTATTTTGTGCAACTGCTAAGGACTCCCCACCAATCCTAAAAAGAGAAAACGCAAGTCAATCATTCAGTTCCAACAACGAGGTGCGATGCATCTTAAAAAGTATCTTAGGAAGCCAAAGATGAAGGGCAAGGATGTCAACGTCCACTTCCATTGGCCACAAATCCCAACCCGAGTGCATCAGAAATGTTCTGACGGGGATGGGAGAAGGAAAAGGGAAGAAGGTTGCCACCAAATTCTTAGAAGACAAAGATTTCAAAAAAGCAGAGACGGAACAGAAGATTTCCAGCAGGGCTGGCAGCAAGAGCAGAGACAAAGGCAGGAATCAAGACCAAGGAGGACAGCTGGGGGTCCAACTCAAGACTCTGAAGAGTCTCCCCTTAGGAAACCGCAAGTGAGCATCAGCTAGGCTATCTTGTATTTTCACTCTGTTAAACGCTTCCCAATTGCATGTTCACCTGGTTCTGTCCTGGGGAGTTCTGCCCAGCTCAAGGCTCCGTTGCAGAGAATCATTAAGTAAAGGCTGATGTGTGTGGCTGCTAATGAGCAGCAGAGACTGAGGATGATTCTTAGCAGAGAGGAGAGGAGACTCATGCATTGGGAAGCTCCCTGGCAGGTGTGGGAAGGATGAATGCGAAAAAGAGAGAGCAGAAGCATGAGGTTGAGGAAGAAGCGCTGCCACGGGGCACAAGGGCGAGGGGCCCGATGGGGAGCAGAGGGGCAAAGGCAGCCGGGGAACACCGCTCATTCCGACACACATTCTCTCCACTCCACTGCGTCCTGCCCAGGCCTGGGTACTCCGCTCCTCTTCCCACTATTACCCCAAAGGCTGGGCTCCCCACTGCACCACAGCTTTCTTCCTCGTTCCTCCTCATCTCATTGGAGACAATCAGGGGCTCTTAGCGCAACACCCATGAACCCCAAAAACCAGGCCACTCGAAGGTTGACCCCCAACAACACCCATAGAGCGCATCCTGAGGCTGCAGAATCAGCCATCCTGGCGGCATGTTAGGACACTTGCTGGTAGGCAATGGTCACTGACTTTGTGTTTTTGCCATGCACCCACTCCCCGACACCTGCCAGAGGAATCCCCTCCACACCCGGCCTGACCACCTGGCTCTTCAGCCACTGTCTCAGGGCTTTGCTGCTCATCTCCTCCGGCCAGCCCCTGGAAAGGTCTTCTCCCCTTTCCCCCATTCCTTCCCTAGAACAAACCTAGAGCTTCCCAGGCACTTTTTGGTCTCCTCTGACGGACTGCTGGCACCTGAGTCTCGACACATTAACCTAAGGAACCCCACACGCTCTGGCTAGCAGACGTTATTATGGGTACGGGCAATCGGCAACAATCTGCTAATGATCTATTTACCCTGCACTCAGTCCTTCATGGTACAGTGCTCCGAAGGCTGATCTTGGCTCCCTCTAGCCAACGTTAGTGCCCCTGGGTATCTGAGACACCAGTAAGGTATGAGGCCCAAGGTTACAGTATGCCCCTAAATACACCCACGCCTACCCCAGGGATTCATCAGCAAGCCTCCTCCATCAGGGGATCTCTTCTCTCCCCAGATCCTACAGCTTCAAGAAAGAGGCCAGCTCCTCACCGTGAAAAAGTTGGGGACCTGAAAGCATCATACTTTGCCCTAACATTCCTATATTCAATTAAATGTACTCCTTGCCTGAGTTATCTTAAAGTCACTTCTCATTGGGGAGGCCTCAGTTTTCTCATCTGTGAAATGGGGTTGCACTCAATGACCTCTGAAGTTCCATTCCAACTAGATACAGGGATCTCAAGACCCCCTTCCCAACTGCCACCTCATGAGGAATTGACTAAGTTTCTCCTTCCCTTCTAGACACTATGCTCTCACTCATTTACCTCATCTCATATTCTTTAGTCACTTCCTGCCCGTCTCATTTCCACAACAGGCCTGGTAAAGCCACAGAAAGGCCACAGGCTGCCTCCCCCTATCCTTCCCTTCACCAACTTCATCCTCATCTCATCCCCTTCTCCCATGACAACTTCCGGCTTAATGGCCCTGAGCCCATTTCTCCTGGGAAGCTTTTCCCATACTCCCCCCAGAGTACCTCTGCTCTCCCCCACAGGGTAGCTCGACTTTCTCTATTTTTTTTTCCATTTTCTTATTTGTGCACATATTGCAGAAAAGCCTCCAGGCAAGTGCAGTGTGGTGCTGGGAGTTGGGAAGAGCTGAGCCTAAATATTCCTCCTCCCCCACTCATTCTGTGGTCCCTCTCTGTGCAATCCCTATGAAGCCAGACTGTGAGTGCTGTTTCTTTCTTGGTCTTTATATAATTGTAACATAATTGGGGCTGTATATAATTCTATTAAAAATTTTAAAAGGGAGCAACAAGGTGGCGTGGTGGATAGAGCACCAGCCCTGAAGTCAGGAGGATCTGAGTTCGAATCTGGTCTCAGACACTTAACATTTCCTGGCTGTGTGACCCTGGGCAAGTCACTTAACCCCAATTGCCCTAACAAAAAATAAATAAATAAATGAATGGATGAATAAATGAATGAATAGATAGATAAATGAACAAATGAATGAATAAACAGATAAATGGATAGGTGGATAAATAAATGAGTGAATGAATGAATAAATAAATATAGATAGATAAATGAATGAATGAATAAATAAGTAAATAAATAAGTAAATAAATGAGTGAATGAATAAATAAATAAACAAAAACCCTGCTTCTTGGTCTTTATATAACTGTAATATAATTGGTGCTATATATAATTCTATTAAAAGAAAAACTATTTCTTAGTCTTCACATAGTTTGTATAATTATAATATAATTGCTGCTTTATATAATTCTATTAAAGAAAAAACTAACAAATAGAGAAAGGAAGAATTTTCAATAAATTGACAAGTTAGCCATGAAGAAATAAATAAATTTAGATTTCTAACTTACCCAAATACAAATCTTCCCAGCTGCATCAGCCAAAAAGCATTAACTAATGCACCCATGGCAAAGATGACCTGTAATTTAAAAAAAAAGACATTTAAACAGAAGTGGCAGAGAGTCAAAGGGGCCTGCCAGTCCCACTGCCATCCTGTCCTCCTGGCTCCCGGTGCAGCTCTCAGCCAGCCCCGCTGACCCATGAAATCTACAACGTTGACAAACATCTCTCCTCAAACTGAAGGCAGATATGGCGTAGATACAACCTGGATCCACCACCTCAGAGTCTGTATTCGCAGCTCACATCTAGCTAAGTCCGTAAGAATTCATGATATTTTTAAAATGCATCGATTCAGGCAAGAATTCCAGTCCTCCTTACCTGTCCAATGCAAACAATGAAGCTAAATATAATGGAGCCCCACCTAGAAAGAAAGAGTTGAGAACAAGTTACTATGATCCAATCACTACCAACAATCTCTCTGCTCTCTCGGGGGGAAATCCCAGTTAGTTTATCATGGAGGTAGATTGTTCTATGGAAACCAAAATTTCTCTAGAAAATTCTGAAGGATTCAAGAACAGCAAATTGTAATTTAATTCCTTCCTTCCTTCTTAAACAAAATTACGAGGTGAACGTCACAATGTTTCTGACGCGGACCACCCTGGCTGGGAAATGAGTAACCCCAAGATCCCAGCAGCCACACCACCTTCATCTCCAGCCAGTGCTGGTTTATCTAACTTCTTCCTCAATGCAGATAAAATGCAAAAGCAAAGGTTAAAAGAAATTCTGGAACGTGGAATCAACCTCCCCCAGCACAGCTGGCTGGCACGTTCTCTCCTTCCCTTGTTCATCTGCGGGTGGAAGTGCGAGGATGGGATAAGGGAAGGGCAGCCATCCCTCTCCCTAGACAAACGCAAGCTGCCTCAACTGCAGTGAGCTTCATGTCTTCTGCCGAATAAAACAGCGCTGATTTACCTTACGCTACTTTGGGAACCAGTTCTGGAGAGAGCCCTGCGGACTTCTCGGAAAAGCCCAAATCGCATCGATCCCAAGGGTCACAGGGTACGGCTGCGGGCTTACCGGATTCCAAACACCCGATCGATCAAAAAGCCTCCAAAGAAACAGAGAACCACGTTGGGCCAGGAGTACCAGGAGTACAGGAGCATGAAGGACGCGGTGTGGAGCCCCATGTCCTGGAAGGAGAGAGCCGCCATCGTCATCGGCACACTTCGGACCCGGGCCAGACGGCTCAAGACCGTCCGGGGGCAGAGACTCTTTCTTTGCTGGGAGACCAGACCACTCTAAGGGAAGAGGCTGATCCTCCTACTGAAGGCCAAGCCTAGGAATCTGCCCTGTGCAGAAACCAAGCTTCCGGGAAAAATGTCAATATCTGAGGGAAGCAGAAAATTATTCTACTCCATTTAAACTTGTAAGAGACAAATAGCCAAAGGTTAAAATGTGTCAGGAAAATTACAAATGAGCAGCAAAGTCATAACAAATGTAAATGTGCGATAGGAAACGAAGCAGTTCAATGGTCAGAATACAGAGTCTGGGGTCAGGGGTCAGGAAGACCCAGTTCAAATCCTCCACGGACACTGACTGAGTGACCTGGACAACTACCCGCTTATCCGAGTTTCCTGTCTCTAAGTGAAGGTCATGATAGAGCCCATTTCACAGTTACTGTGAGAATTCAATCAGACACACACACAGTCATATTCACACACACTCACAGTTACACTTGCACGCAGTCACAATCGTGTGTAAACACACACACACACAGACACTCACAGACACACACACACTCACACACACACACACACACAGAGATACACACACAGACACACACTCACACACACACACATATACACACACAGACACACACTCACACACACAGACACACACTCTCACACACAGACACACACACACACTCACACACACACACTCTCACACACAGACACACACACACTCACACACACAGACACACACACACACTCACACACACAAGACACACACACAAACAGATACACACACACACACACACACACACACTCAGACACACACACACACACACTCACACACACAGACACTCACACACACAGACACACAGAGAGACACACACACACTCACACACACTCACACACACAGACACACACACACACAGACACTCACACACAGACACACACACACTCACACACACAGACACTCACACACACAGACACACACAGAGAGACACACACACTCACACACACACACTCACACACACAGACACACACACTCACACACACAGACACACAGAGAGACACACACACACACACACACACACACTCACACACACAGACACACACACACACTCACACACACACACACAGACACACACACTCACACACACACACTCACACACACACACACACAGACACACACACACACACACTCACACACACACACTCACACACACAGACACACACACACACACACACACACACACACACACACACACAGTTACTGCCACCCTGGCTCCCTGGGTCCCCCAGAGGGAGACTTGCCCCCCCCCCAGGCCCCAGGCCCCCTTCAGGTCAGTTGAATGGGGATCTTGCAAGCACAAGCAGACGCGGGGGGATTTGGCAGGTCCATAGGGTAGGACGTGGGGTCTGGGGAGGTGGGGGATGGTCCTGGCTTCCCTCCTCTCTGCACCAGGCCCCCAGGTGGGCGTGGGCTGAGCGCCGGGCAGGGGCTCCAGGACCCCGGGCGGGGGCACTCACCGCTTGGATCTGGGTCTGCAGGGCCGCAGGGTTGTCGTAGCAGAAGTAGCTGCCTGCAAAGGACAAGGGCGGGCTGAAAGCTCCCCAACATGGGCCTCGGGGCTGTGGGGGGCTGTGCCTCGGGCGTGCCTCTGACAGCGAAGGGCGGCGGACTGGAGGCCTCGGACAGTGCCCAGCTCCTCCCCGCCCCCTCGCTCCAGAGTGTGCCCCTCGAGAGGCGGGGCCCCAAAGCTGCAGAAGAACCCACACATCTGGCCCTGACCCCCGACCCCCGCCCCTGGGCAGGTCCCGCCCTCCCCGAGGCTGCTCCCCCCCTCCCCCCCCCCCGCGGGAGGACCCCGAGACCGGCCCCGCCCACTTTCCGGGTCCGAGCCCCCCAGCCCCCCCATCCCCGCCTGACGCCCGGGGTCGGGGGTCCCCAGGAGGACGGCGGCCCCGGACCCACCACTCACCGAAGCCCAAGAAGCACATGAGCGTCAGCGCCAGCAGCCGGTGCGCCAGGTGGGCCGGGTCGCGGAGCGCGGCCAGCGGGGACACCCGGGCCCGGGCCCCAGGCTCGGCCCCGGGCCCGGCCTCCGAGATCTCCGGCTCCGGCTCCGGCGCCAGCAGAGCCCGCTCCCCATCACCATCCTCCTCCATGGTTCCGCGGCAGCCCTCGGGTCTCCTCCAGTCACATGACTTCTCGCTCCGGCGGTCAGGTCACGTGGCCAGATCTCTCACGTGAACGGAGCGTCAGGAGGGGAGGGGTCCCACGTGGGCGGGAGGCGGAGCCTCGCCGCCCCGCCCCAGCCTCACGGGGGCGCTGCTGCCCGGCTTGGTCATTGGCTGGCTGCTAGGTCACGTGTCAGGGCCTCGGTTTCCTCTTCTGTACAAATCGATTGACTTTTTCAATGGATGTATTTGTTTATTTTTATCCAGTTTAAATCAATAAACATTTTTGAGCGCCTACCACGTGCTGGGATACCCCGAAAAGAGAAAAGACGACCCCTGCCCTCGGGGAGCTTTCAGTCCAGCGGAGGATAAAAGGGAAGAGTCGCCCCTGAGGAGCTGGGGGCGGGATACACATTGACCGCAGGAGGGTCCCAGAATGGCCGGAAGTCAGGGCCCGCCCCTTCCCTGGGGGGGGGGGGCCTCACTTGGCTTAGCTGGAGTGGGAGACCCAAGCCTGCCTCTTCTCTTCTAGGTCTCCGCCCCACAGGAATAATGAGTGATTGATATAAGAGATAATATTCTAAAATCTATGTCTGCAAGCGCATTTGTCCCTCACAACAAATGGGTGCTGCTGTTATACCCATTTCAGAGATAGAGAAAACTGAGGCAGAGGTCACACAGCTAGTGGCGGAGGCAGGAATAACCTTTGGCTTTTCTGGATTCCTAGTCAGGTCATGGGGTCACCTGCTGACTGAGCCACCCTCTCACTTCCTATCCTTTATCACACTTGCATCAAAACGCTGGATGCAGACTCTGGAGGGAGGTCTCCTGAAGGCGCCTGGCACACAGTAGGTGCTTAATAAATGCTGCCTCGTGCCCTCCTGAGCATTTAGCTCCCCTGAGGCTCCATTTCCACCATTCGCTGCTGTTAAGATGCTCTGAGGGCCCTTGTGACCCAGTGGTTCTGTCTCAGACTCACAGCCTCGGACAGAGGCTGGACAGTGGTCGGGACCGGGATCCGCATTTGGCCGTTAGCTGCGCCGCAGCCCGCCTGACTTCTCTGACTCCCCGGCCGCTGCCCGCTCGGCTAGTTAGGGGCCAGTCCGGCTTGCCTCCATGACGTCATGCTTTAAGTGGCGGCTGTTTAGAAGCTGGCGGCGCGCGGCGCAGCGGCTGGGTGAGGGCTTCGGGTACCTGTCGGCCCTTCCCAGGAGTCCGGGCCGCGGTGCGGATGTTCTCCCCTTCCCTCAGCCCGCGGGCAGTCTCCGGCCTGGCTGCGCTCCAGACACAGATCGGTAGTCGGGATCCCAGCGTCCCAAGGCCCAGGCCGGCTGCTCCCCCACTGTGGGAGGGGGCCGACACTGAGGAGCGGGGCCTCGTCCTGAGTGCCAGGGGCCTCGTCCGGAGTGCCAGGAGCCTCCTCCCAAGTGCCAGGGGCCTCCTCCCGAGTGCCAGGGGCCTCCTCCCGAGTGCCAGGGGCCTCGTCCCGAGTGCCAGGGGCCTCCTCCCGAGTGCCAGGGGCCTCCTCCCGAGTGCCAGGGGCCTCCTCCCGAGTGCCAGGGGCCTCGTCCGGAGTGCCAGGGGCCTCGTGGTCCCACGGGAATCCGGACGAGAGACTGAGCCCAGCGGCTGCGATCCTCCCGTGCAGACAGCCGTCCGCAGCGCCGGCCACAGCGCCAGGGGGAGGACTGTGGGATAAGGGACTGGGGCTAGTGTTCTTCCACAGTTAGAAGGCTCAAAGCTCTGAGCCGCAGGAAATCAGAATTTCTTTGGGGCCCAAAGGTCGCCCGCCAGGCAAAGGCCCCGCGGAATTAGGGTCCGCTCTTAGGAGACCCTTTTTTGTATGTTCTTCTGTTTCAGACACTCCTGTGGAGACCTTCACACTAAAGGAGCTTTGCTGCTTTTGTGGAACCGTACGAGAAAGAACGGACTTTCCAAGCGAAGCAGAAGAGCGGAAGCAGAGGCCGCGGGTGGTCTTGGCCGAATTCCACCCTCCACTAGGCGGGCGGCGTCTCGCGCCTCCACCGGGAACTTGGAAGGGAGAAGTTTGGATCGGGTGCTGGAAAAGAGCCGGTTCCGGCTTTCTTGGCGGGAAGCATCTTGGCCCTCCGGGCGGCTCCCACCCTGCCGTCTCCCCGGCTGACTTCTCCGCGGTTTTCTGTCCCGGGGGAACCGCTTGTGGGATCTCCCAAGTCCCTGCACGTCGGGGCAGTTCTGCAGGTGGGAGCCGCACCGGGTGCCCTCCACGACCCTTTCACGGCTCCATCTCTAGGACGCTGTGCGTTGTACCGGGCCTGACAGCACCTCCGGGACATCCACGCCCAGGAGAGTTACAGCCGTCACTTACGTTCTTGATGCAGAGGCGCGGGCTTGGAGACGAGCCCGCAGAGCATCCCCTGCAGCAGGGCTTCCTCGCCCTTTCTTGTTGGAGGATCAGCACCGACGTGGTTTTGCCAGAGGAGGTCACTCTCGTCCCACCCGGCCCAGACATCCCCACGGAAGCCTTTTATTAATTTCTCCCTTCTGTTCCCATATTTGGAGACAACAGTCTTCTTAAAAGACCACCTCCCGGGGTCTCAAGATAAAACAGCCGCGTTTCCCACGAGCCCAGGTTGCTGCAAACCTCAAGAACGAGACGCGGAATGGAAGAGGGCGATTTGTAAGGACAAAGGAAATGAATCCAGTGTGTCCAATAGGAGTCAGAGCGTATGTTTCGTTTTGATCTGGTAACAGAGATCGGTTAAATTAAGAACAAGATTTATGAATGATGTGACCTAAAATATAACCACATGGTGTCTGATTTATATAAACGTTAAAGGCTCTAATGAAACTTCCTACAGCTGTCACAAGAGCAAACGTAAGCAGCCGTAGCCACCTAAGGGAGGAGGGAAGGGGGAGCGAGTACTTCGGCATCTGGCGACATCTCCTGACATGAAAGATTCTGGGGGCCTAGTTTATCCATCACAAGCCCTCGCTTAATATGCTCTACAGAACCTTGTTCTTTAAGTTAATCCCTAAAAACTTTGATGTTCAGAGAAGAAAGTGATTGGGAGAGAGCCCTGTCCGGTTCAGAATTTGTTCTTCCGTGAAGTAGGAAAAATCGAGAATCTCTTCATAAATCATTTTTAATCAGACAGAATTTTGTTACATAATAGTACTCCCTTGTGCTTAGAAAAGCTGATTGCTTTAAAAAAAACCTGGACTTATATTTTATTGTGTGTGTAGGGGGTAGGGGAGGTGTCCCTCAGAACTCCTTCATTAATGTTATCGGGCAATTCTGCAGTTTGAGTGACTCCTGGTACAGGCAGATTTGTGTGGCTTTCCCAGAGTCACCTAGCCAGGAGGAATAGGAACCCAAGGCCGTAACTGCAAGATCGGCCCCTTACCCACCATACCAAGAGCTGGGGGATCTAATAAGGTGACATTTCTGCACTGTGTTTTCACCGCTGTGAAATGCGGGTTTTATTTCAATCACAAACATTGGGTTTAAATGGCAGAGCTTAGATTTTGGGTGGTGTCTGCGGTGGTGCTTTGGGGTGTTTTACTTAGGACTTCAGCCCTACTCTGAGGCCATACCATAGAACAGAGGCAAATCCTAGGTTCTCCAAGGCTGTGTCCACTTGCTGCGAGCTCTGTCAGATTCTACAAGCTGGGAAGAGGCCCAAGAGGGGCTACAATCACCTCCCTGAGTTAGAGATAATTCTTTCATTTGCTGAGAAGGAAACTGAGGTTAAGTGATTTCCCGAGATCGCACATGTGGGATCCCAGCCAAGCCCGATCTCATCCTTGTAAATGTAGAAGCAAGGCTTGTACCTCTCAGGCTCCTTCCCCATTACCTCCCTTAAGTGGCTTGCATGGAAATCTTGAGCTCTCTGCCCCCTCTCAGTGTGCACTGTGAATACAGAGATATGTCCTCTCGATTAGTCCATCAGAAACCAGAAAAAAGGTATTAGACCCAGATTAATGGAACATGGATTGCTCAATGTGGATCTTTTAACAGGCTATCCATGCTCTAATGCACTTTTGAAAGAAACTTCCCACTCAGGTAGACTGTCTTCTTGGCTGGAAAGGGCTTTGTAGGATTTCTTTTTCTAAAACAGCCTAAAGACAACTGAAAACAGTCTAAAGACCCTCCCCAAATCTCTTAAAGGTCCCTCATTCCAGTCTTCTCTGGCAACAGAAGTCCTAGGCCAAAATACCTTTCCTTTCTCCTCAGACAGGTTTGTCTGACTTGCAACATCAGGATCTAGATTCAAGGTTGCTACATAACCTGCTCAGCACTGATTATTGTCCAAGAACTGGGCCCCTGCAGCTTGCCGACATTCTCAAGCTCATTCATACTCTGCCCATTTTAGCCCGTCCTTTAGGCATTTGAATATATAAATACATAATATTTAAATAAATGGCAGTATATAAATGCCTTCGCATCCAAGACTTGGTATCCCTCTTATGCCCTGGATGGAAGTGTAGCCATCACTCACCTGCTCAATCCCCCTGCTGATTGGCATGAAGGCTTTAGCGTTGTTTCCAAATTGGGCCAGTTCACAGCTCCTGAGGCAGCCTTGGGGTCCTCTGCCACCAGGGACTGACCGTATTGATACCCAACATAGCGGGGACAATCAATCTGCTTTAGCCTTAGTGCAGTTCCGGGCTCAGAAGTGGTCCCCCAGCCCCAGCAGCCCCAGAAGCAGAGATTACAGGCATGAACTACCTACCTGGCCCAGCCTACAACCCAATTCCGAAAAAGACCAAACTGAATTTAAAATGTCACGGCAAATGGTTGAGGTTGATTGATTTCATTTCAAAGCTACTTCATATGACAATTCTTCCTACTTGGGACTTTTCCACATCCCTCTCTCACTCCAAAAAAGTGTCTGCCAGTCATGTTGCAGAACACTGATTTATCCAAACCCAATTTGTTGAAGTAAATAAAACCATGAACTAAATGACCTGCAGCTCTATCCCAGCCAGCTCAAAACAGATGATCCCATGGACAAAGAATGATAAATGCTTATAGAACAGGCCCTTGTGGAGACACTGCCCTAGAACATTTTGCTGCTGCTAATGTGTACGGCATCTTTCAGCAAAATCTTGTCCCTTTGCTGATATTGTAATAAGGACTAACCAGATTACAGATCCAGGGAGGAATCTTTGCCTACCCAGAATTCTTTCTTCATGCAGGGAGGAAGTCCACTCAGAGTAGTACATGTCCCTAGGGAAGCTGGAGGCGTACCCTTGTTGCTTGACTATGGACTCAGGTAGCGCTTTCTCTTGGGTGATGCCTTCTTAGCCTAAGTACCTTCATGGGAGCGGAGAACCTGTTTTATTTTGTTAGGGACTGCGGTACAAGCTAAATTCTGATATTCTCAGGCAAAACCTTGAGTTTTATTAGTAATTGATATATAACTAATTTACATATATTTATAATTTATTTATTTGATATATTAATAATTTACATTTTTTGAAATATATGTTAACAAGGAATAGACCTTAGATTTCCATGCAAACCCTGGAAAAATGAGCCCAAGAAATTTTAGAAAGAAGTCTTCAAAATTTAACCCAATTTGGGAGATTTTTTTTTTACAGCAAGTTACTCAAGTAAGGCCTCATTTCTCAAATATACAAGAAAATAAATGAAATTTACCAAAAAAAAAAAAAAAAAAAAGAGAGAGAGAGAGAGAGAGAGAGAGAGAGAGAGAGAGAGAGAGAGGCATTCCTTAATTAATAAATGGTCAGAAGAAGAAATCAAAACAGTCAGTTGTCATATAAAAGTATCTAAATCACCATTAATTAGAGAAACAGAAATTAAAACAACTCTAAGGTACTCTCCAGATTGGTCACATCCAACATCCATTAAATTGGTTAATATGATAGAAAAGGAAAATGATAAATGCTGGAGCAGATGTGGAAAAATTGGGACACTAAGGCACACTTGGTAAAGTTGTAAAGTGATCCAGCTTTTCTGGAAAACACTTAGGAACTATACCTAATGGGCTACCATACTCTTTGCCCCAGCAGTAGCACTACTAGGGATGTATCCCAAAGAGATCAAAGAAAAGGGGAAAAGATGCAGATACAAAAGTATTTATAGCAGTTCTTATTATAATGGCAAAGAATTGGAAATCCAGAGCATGTTCAATTGAGGAAAGTGCTTTTATAAGATTGCAATGGAATGCTATTGCACCATAAGAAAGGGTGAGCAGAATGGTTTCAGAAAAACCTGGGAAGACCCTTGTGAATCCAAACAAAGTGAAGTGAGCTGGATTAGGAGCACATTGTTACTGCGGTAATAACAATATTATAAAGTGATCAACTGTAAAAGATTCTGATCACGACAATGACCCAAGACAATTCTGCTGAACAGAATGAAAAATGCCATCCACCTCCAGAGAGAGAAATAATGAACTCTGAATGCTGATTGAAGCTTTTTTTTTTTTTTTGGCTTTATATTTCTTGCTTTTTTTGGCATCATGACTAATATGGAAATATGTTTTGCATAACTTGATATGTAAAATTGATATCACATTGCTTACCATCTCAGTGGGTTGGGGGAGGTTCACACAGGAACTCAATTTTTTTTAAAAAAAGAACATTAAAATAGATAAATGAATAACAAATGAATGATGTATTTTTTTTGTAAAATACAGCCCAGTTTGTAGCAATTCGGAGTTGTAGCTGGTTCTGAGCCATAGACCATACCATGTAAGTAATAGATATGAATCCCAGGAAACCTCCTAGAAACCCTCAAAGCCTGGAAACTCGACCCAGTCAAGTCTGTTGTAAAGATCAAATGAGATCATTTGTAAAGTATTTAGCACAGTGCCTGTCACATAGTAAGCACTGTATATTTGTTACCAATTATTTTTATTATTATTATTATTATTAGAAATTAGAGTTTCCAACTCCCATCTAGTTTTCTCCTCAGAGTTTTACACCCAATGAGGGCCATTTTATAAAACATAGGTTTTAGGGCATGGAGGGAGGGAGTTTGGCAGTGGAATATAATAATCCATAGACTCACTCATAAATCTTTTCAAATATAGGGCTCGTGTTTCCATTATTAAACAAAAAGAAGAAAGGAGTTTACATTCAAATCATCAGAAAAACAAATCAGTTACACAAATCAGTTATACTCTCTTCCCCCCAGACATACTTCCTACTAGCCAAGGAGGTCCACTTCAAAGTTCCATGGCCAACTCTTGGTGACCCCATTTGGAGTTTTCTTGGCAAAGATACTGGAGTGGTTTGCCATTTCCTTCTCCAGCTCATTTGACAGATGAGGAAATTGAGGCAAACAGGATGAAGTGACTTGCCCAGAGTCACACAGCTAAGAAGTATCTGAGGCTGGATTTGAACCCAGGATGATGAGTTTTTCTTACTTTGCCCACTGAACCATCTAGCTTCCTCCCACTTGGATTTGTTCCTGTTTCCCCCCCCCAATAGTATTAGCCTTTGTCTCTTCAGCCCCGGCATATATTAAACATACTAAATGCTTGCCAATTTGTTAAGTGGAAGAGGATCTAAGAAGAGAGAATGATGGTGGTGATGATAGAATAAATGATAGAAAAAAATAATTGCAAAGCATAAAAGCAAAAGGCATCTATATATTTTTTTAATTTTTAAAAGTTTTAAAATAATAAAATAGAGCCTTAAATTGGTACAGTCTCCTGAGGAGAACACAGAATTTGGAGGGAGAGAATCATAACCTAATGCTCGTTTTGTTATTATACGAGCTAGGGGCCTTGAAATGGATAGTGTCTAATGGGTCTTTCCTCTTTGCTCTTGTGAGAAACATAGAAAATGACTTTTATTTTTGTCCTTTTCCCTCCAAAAAAGCCTTTTTTTTTTTAACACTCCTTCCTTCTAGTGCTTATTTCCAATGTATTTGAGATTAGATAATCTCATCTAATTTGAAATTGTTTTAAACGAATTATAAAAGGACAGAGACAGAGCAAAGAGTTCTGTTTGCTGATGATTTTCTGAAATGATGCCTTATTTTTCCATTAAGTAATTTTATACAGAACTGCCCTGTGGGTAAAAGAGTAAATCAAGCAGAGTTTGTCTCTGGTTTCCTCCCATCTTCCTACAGGCCTCTACCTAGCCTGGTAGCACATCTTGCCCTCCCACAGAGAGGAGAGGTCTCTAAGCTTCTCTCCCTCCTCCTGCCCTTCTCTGTGGCTAGGAAGGACCCCTTATGACCAAAAAACAATTCAAACTATCCTTTTGGGGATGGACTATCAAAATTGACCTCTCCTCTCCCACTTTTTATGCCTAAGAAACACATTTAGGGGTCCCACTCAAGTTAGTTGTCACAGAAAATCTGTCTTTAAAACTAATCATAGAATTGGATTATTTGCCATCTAAGGGAGAAGTTGGAGGGCAAGGAGGAAAAATTTGTCACACAAGGGTCAAATGTTGAAAAATTATCTATGCATATGTATTGAAAATAAAGAGATTTAATTAAAAAAAAAGGAAACTAATCATAGAATTTCAGAGCTGGAAAATGGCAGAAATCATTGAGCTTTATGTTTGAGATTCAGTAAGAGCCTCAAATTGTTCAGATTATTGTTTATTTGCAGCACTGATTTGCTGATACCCAGCCATCCCATTATCTACACTACATCAGCAAGTCCTCTGCCACCCTGATTAATTCCCAGTGCATAGACTGTAAACAGAAGGCAGCACAATGTGGAAGTAGTGAGGGCTCTGCAATCTGAAGAGAGTTTGACTAATAGACAGCTCTGATAAGTAATTGCTGTATGATTGTGAGCAAATCAATTAACTTCTCTGAACCTCAGTTTCTTCATCTAGAAAATGAATGTGTCAATAATTGTATTCTCTGCCTCATAAGTTTTGTCAATATTTATAAATCGTAAAAACTAGAAATGAGAATTGTTATTAAACCAAAAGAGTGCTAAACAAAAAGTCAGTAGGCTTGGATTCTTGTCCCGACCCTGCCATTAGCTTTTCTGGACAGGGAATGACATTTCTGTAGTGGAATATGGAATACGGGGAGAAGGCCCGCCCCACCTACACATGGGATTGCTGTAAAAACAATATATGAGCCATCCTGGGAAACTTGAAGTTCTATGAAATGCAAGATATTAGCAGAATTGAGTGATGTATTTCAATGAACATCACCCCATGATTATCTAAGATGCTAAATCAGCTAATGGATAAAATCTTTTTAAAAATTAATCTTTTTAAAGTAGATCTTTTGCCATAATGTTTGAGTACAAAATTGAAGCTTCGTGGTAATTGTAATCTGAAATTAAAGTACATCCATATAAGTTATCATCTTTTTGGCTTACTGCTCCTTGACCATCTCCTCTCTGATTTGCAAAAGCATTACCACAATTCTAGCACTTCTGTGAACAGCACAACTGTCATTCCACCAAAGCTTGGGACAGTATTTTCTCCCAGACAATCCTTGTACTACACAAGCAGAGGGACATGTGACCCCTGATCACCTGAGAGAACATCGAGTGGATATATAACACAGATTGTGTATGTATATATATAGTTGAAAGATTCACTTACTCGTGTGTAGTTTTTTTTTTTATATATATATTTTAATCTGTAGAACTTGCTGTGTGATGAGGGATGCTTTCTATTTTCTGTTTTTGTTAAGGGGCAGGTCAATTCTCTGAGAGCCTCTACAGCTGTGGATCATAACATCTGAAGGAGTTGCAAGGGAGCCTTTGACACAGGTATTGCGGACAGAGAATGAGATAAATTGGAGGCAGAGAGAAGAGGAGAGAGATCAGAGAATGCAACTGCCTCTCAATGGAGAAGTCAGAGAACAGCAACTGCCTCTCCGTCTCCTTGTATCATCCTCTCACACGAGGAGATGTGTGAGGTCTGGGTTGGATCTCCAGCAGCCAGTGTCAGGTGGCTCCCTCTGTATTCCAACATGTTTTGAGCAGATTAATTCATTCACTCACTATTCACTATTTCTCATGGTCTTTTGTGTAACCAGCATTGAGGTGGAAAGGGACTTAACTAGTGATTGTAAGCTAAAGTCTATCTTAACCTTTGAGAGAGATCAGAAAAACAGCCTTTATTTATTTTTTTTAAACTGATAACCCTCAGAAAGTGCTGCAGATGAGCAATAAGATATTTGAATGGGTCAGCTAAACATATAAAGACATACCTCAGTGGGAGGCATAGATAGGCGGACTCTGGCCAGATTCAATGGTCCCATACCCTGCTTGCCCCTCTCTCCAATTAAGTAGTGACATGGCCCTCCAACACCCCCACAAAAATAGACCAGATACCACCTCTTCAATGACTGCACATCTTTATATATTTAGACAACATATACATGTGTTTTATGTAGATAACTTTTACATATCACTTATGTTTTATAAATCATATATGTTACTACAGCAATGCCTCTCATTATGTCATTTAATTCACTTCAACCAATATTTACTGAATACCCTTTATGAGCTAAGCACTACAGACTGGAATACAAAAGCAAAAGAGAGCTATCTCAAGAAACTTAATTTAATTCATGAAGATAATGTGTTCTAACAATATTCTGGTTAGAAGTTTAGTTACTAAATCCACAGATAAATAAAGATCTTGTATCAGTTCATCAGAAGAGGGAGATTATTACATAAAATTATTATTCAACATATATGATACAAGGCTTTAATGTTGTAACTAATAGAGAGGCAGGAAGGTACAATAAAAGAAGCCCAGATCTGTCAGAGGTCTTGAGTTCAAGTTCTGATTCTGTTGCTTATTCTCTCTGGCCTTTGGATCATTTTACCCCATGAGTTTCCATTTTTTTCATCTATAAAATGAGGTTGTACTATGTGAATACTCTATGGTAAAGTCCATTTCTAATCTTCTGAACACTTTCCTTCACATTTATATCAAGCTCAATAATTATTTCTTGCCTAAACAACATTTCTATATTTCATGATTGATCCTCTACAAAGATCCTAAGCTTCCCCAACTCTGGACTCAAGCCTTAAAATGAGATGAATTTCTTCCTATGTCTCCATGACTAGCTTTAGAAAGAGAAGGGAGAATTTCTTCTGTGATACCTCGAGGGAGTTAACCCATTCTTCCCCTAAAAGCATTCAGTTCACAAGGGCTTAAAGAATAATCAGGTGTGTTTGAAGGGTAATGAAAATAAGATGGAGACGTTCAAGCTCATAGATATGAAAATTATGCCATTTGCAGACATACACTGAGTAAACCTTCCAACAGCCATTCTCTGGTATTCCCCCTCAGCATATGACCACTGGAGAGACCCCTTGGGCTACTTTAAGCACTTCATACTATTCTAGTTTAGCTTTTCCTTGGCCTCTGGCAGATGTCTCCAGTCTTCTGCTACTCTTCTGTGCCATCTTGAACCTTCCCAGCATTCCATGTAGAATTGTCAAATGCCTACTTGTCCCATTCTGAGACAAATTCTATTCCACTGTCTCCTATGAGACTCTGCTACTGGTGTTCCATTTAGGTTATTCCTCAGCCAAGGCTTTCTCTCAGAAGTAAGCTATGGGAAGGGAATAAGCTAGAAATTCACACATTTTCTGGGCAAAGAGCCTACACCACATTTAACAGTGGAGCCGTTCTTGGATTCTTCTATGTTCTATGTCTCAATAGTTGTCTTCCCCAGAGGCCTATCCAGAGGCATTCCATTTTTCCCTTCTTGTGGCTTGGGACCCAAATGTCCCCTAGGCAACTCTGTTTTGCTTCTTCCTCTTCAAAACCTTTGGATGATGGACTTAAGACTAAAATGAAGCATACATAATGCAATCTGTTCATCTTACATATGGGGAAGCTGAGACCCAGAGAGTTTAAACGTCTGGTCTGGTATATCTGATATGAACTTGGGTCCATTGTGCTCTTTCCACTCCCTCATGCTAACTCTTACAGGCTCTCTGTATTCCTCACCTCAAGGGATTCTTATGAGGCTCAATGAGATCATGGAGGATTTGTGAGAAACTTTGGATCAGTCCAAGCATTCTGGGAAACAATTTGTAGCTGTACCCAAAGGACTATAAAGCTGTACGTACCCTCTGATTTGGCAACGCCACTAGAAGGTCTATATCCCAAAGAGATTAAAGAAGAGGGAAAAGAACTTACTTGCACAAAAATATCTGCAGCAGCTCCTTTATTGGTGGCAAATAACTGGAAATCAAAGGACTGCCCATCAACTGAGGAATGGCTGGCCCAGCTGTAATTGCATGATTGCAATAGGATACTACGTTCCTTAAGAAATGATAATTTTTTTCTTTCATGTATTTTTTTTTCTTTTTGATCTGATTTTTCTTGTGCAGAATGATAAATACGGAAATATGTTTAGAAGAATTGCATATGTTTAATCTATATTGGTTCGCTTGCTGTCTAAGGGAAGTGAAAGAGGGAGAGAGAAAAAATTTGGATTTGCAGGCTTTGCAGAAGTAAATGTTCAAAACTTTCTTTGCTTGTATGTGTGTGTGTGGGGGGGAGATTTTAAAGTGCAAGAAAACTATATGTAATTGGAAAAAACAAAATCCTAAAAAGTATAGACTGGTTTCAGAAAAACCTGGAAAACTTATATGAACTGATGCTGTGTGAAGTGTGCAGAGCCAGAATATTGTATACTGGAACAACAACATTGTTCCTGCTTTTACACCGCCATCTTGGTTCCACGTAGAACAGCAACATTGTATGATGAACAACTATGATTGCTTCCTATCTATGGGAAGTAGAAAAAAATCGGAACATAAGTGAGCAGAGCCAGAACATTGTACACAGGAACATTAACATTGTTCCTGCTTTTACGCCACCATACGTGGCTCCACCTAGACCAGCAACATTGTATGATGAACAACTTGAATAACTTTAAGACTCTGATCAAGACGATGATCCTAGAAAATTCTGCAAGATTTGTGATAATAATAATTTTAAAAAAAGCTGGCCTCCTCCAGAGAGAGAAATGCTGAAATCTGAATGCAGATTGAAGCATATTTTTAATTTTTTTTCAATTTTCTTTATTTTTCTCCATTATCTATTTTCTCTCACAACATGACTAATATGAAAATATATTTTGCTTGACTATATAAATCTATATCAAATTGTTTGCCTTCTCAGTGAGAGGAGAATGGAGGGAAGGAGAGAAATTGGAATTCAATTTTTAAATGAATATTATATTTTAAGAATATAATTGGGAAATGTTTAACAAAATAAATTTAAAATATTTATTTTAAAGATAAAATTTATACTAAAATAAACTTTAAAAATGAAGCTTTGGATCTTGGCACAATTTTCCAAATGGCCCAAATCACCATCCATTTTCAGGGCCTAAGATAAAGAATGATGGACTAATTCAATGGATTGCCCTTCTAGGTGCATGTCATAATCTAGACAATATAATATGCCTGTATTGATTTTACTGAGGTTTGTAGAGTTCTGGGGTTTGATGCATTTTCTGCAGAGAGAATTGCAAAGAGGAATAGCTGAAGAATCTTGTCTTTTAACAGGGGAGCTTTGTATTTATGTTCTTTGGAGAATATCTTTTACATTGCTGCTAACCTTTCATGAGTGTATGTCTACCTGTTTTATGATGAACTTGGTGTTGATTCTCAGTAGATCACTGAAAACGCCCATCTCCATGGGTGTATCTGTCATATAATTTTGCATGATTTTGACATGGAAAGAGATCTTGTTTTAGAAGGAGATAATTTCTAGCAAGTCAAATTCTATTTTGAAATAAGCAATAGACACTATAAGTTCTTTTGTTTTCTGCATAGAGCAGTCAATAAAATAAATTCCTTAAAAGTACAGAAAAATAGAAATGATAAGATGGTTTTAGAAAAACTGGAAAGACTAAAAATGAGATTTGATGTCAATTTTTTTTCCCTGAGGCCATTGGGGTTAAGTGACTTGCCCAGGGTCACACAGCTAAAGTGTCTATGACCAGATTTGAACTCAGCTCCTCCTAATTTCAGGGCTGGAGCTCTATCCACTAACCAACTAGCTAACCCCTCAAAAGTATTTTTAAGTTTTCCTGTCTACTTCATCAAGGATAATAACTTTGGTACATACAAAAAATGACTCATTCTTCTAAAGATTTTATAGAAGCAAATGAGGAGGCACATTAGTTATTTTTCCCCCCCAGAGGCCAGGGTTAAGTGACTTGCCCAGGGTCTCACAGCTAGGAAGTGTTAAGTGTCTGAGACCAGATTTGAACTCGGGTCCTCCTGACTTCAGGGCTGATGCTCTATCCACTGCGCCAACATTAGTTATTAATGTCTGTATTTATTACCATTGCTTCTTCTCTCTTTTCACTCACTCTATAAACCTTAGCAATGGAATGAGTTTGGAAGCTACTCAACTGTAACTACTATCTTTAATTTCACCACTTCAGATGTCGTGGTCTTTTCTCAATCCTCATTCCTTTTGACCTAGCTGCTGAATTGATGCTACCAACTTCTCTCCCCTCCTGGATACTCTGGGTTTAGGGGAGTCCTGGTTCACCTCCTACCCGTCTAACCATTTCGTAGGTCTACCTTCCATATCACGTCTCTAACTGTGGGGGGTTTTCAAACTTCTGTCCTAAATTCTTCTCTTTCTCTACCTTCTCACTCTCCCTTTCATAGTAATTTCATCAATTTCCATGGGTTTAGCTATCATTTCTATATGGATCATGGATTAATTACACCACAGTTATCCATACCCATAGTCCTTCAGATGTACAAAGAACAGGAAAAAGGTAGTAGACACATTTTCATCTCTCATTTCTTTCCCAGGTCATCACCCTTCCATTGCACCCTACGTGCACTATTCTACCCCCCTCATTTTCCTATTTTTTCCTGTTGTGAACCAGATTAATTGTATGCTATTCTCTATCTGACCAATGCTCATCTCTTTTGCTGCATGTTCATTCCTGACATGTCTCCCAAGGATCTGTGCAGGAACTATTTCTCTCTCACTATACTAGCTCATTTGGTGATCTCATTAGCTCCCATGAATTCATTATCATCTCCACACAGATGATTCCCAGATTTATTTATCTAACTCAAATCTCTCTCCTAAGCACCTGACTCACATGCACCAGCTGCTTTTTGGGCATCTCAAACTAGATCTCCCATAAGCATCTGACACTTTAAAACATCTCATCTTTCTACCCAAAAGCTCCTCGCTCCTAACTTTCCCATTACTGTTGAAGGCAACACTGTCCTGCCACTCATTGCGACTCACAATCTTGATGTCACCTTCAGCTTGTCACTCTCTTAGGCCCCATACCCAATCAAATGCCACATCTTGTCATTTACCCCTCACCATATTTTTTCTACATCCTCTTTTCTCCGCCAGGTTCCATCACTTCTCATCTGAACCATTGCAATGGCCTTTTAATTGCTGTTCCTGCCTATGTCTGTCCACTCCAATTCATCCTCCACTCAGCAGTCAGTGATTTTCCTAAACTACATGCTTATGTCACCCCTCCCCAACCCCCCCACACACTCAACAAATTGCAATGGATCATTTTTACCTCCCAAATAAATATAAAATCTCTATTTAGTTTCCTGATTCCTTTAAGTCTCCCCATATATTCATCATAAAATTAAAATTTCTTACAGCCCACAATTATTTAGCCAGTCTCCCTTTGGTGGGCATCCACTTTGCTTCAAGTTCCAACTATATCTTTAAAAAAGTATATCATGATTGCACACAATGTCATCTTACCTTCATTCTTACTCCTGTTTTGATTACCTTTCTTTAACCAATGATCCAGACAGTAATCAACAGACAATACGAATTACTGATGGATGAATAATCAGCCATTCCCTCTCTATGAGAATGACTCAAGACCCTTCCAACTCTCTTCTTAAAGATGTCTTTGATATTGTCTACAAGCCTTTATTTGCTTTCATTTCTTGATCCCAAACCATATCTTCTGACATATTTTCCATATCCTTCCCTGGGTCAACTTTCACTCAGAAATCAATAGTATCAAAGCATTTGTTGACTCTGTTTGGTAACAGTTATCATGTTCCACACAAATTTTCTCCAGATATCTTCGCGTAACAGCTGCCATTCCTTTCACGGTGGTCCCTACTTATGTTCATCTTAAGAACCAGAAGGCCAGATACCCATATATCCCACAAAATGATGTTTCTTATTTTCTTTGGGTCCACAATAAAACCAATTCTTTGATTTGCCTTCTGAAGAGAATCTGCAAGCCATCCTCCCTTTGAACTACAATTCCCTCATGTCTTATTATTTAATCCCACAGCAAGAACATCAATAATGATGTAGTCAGGATCTTCCAGAAATATATCAACATGTCTGTTGGACAATGATTACACATTAAGAAAAGCAACACTTGAGTTCATGTTGGTAAATGGTCGAAGAATAGTGATTCTTTATTTCTTAATATGTTTCAATAATTGTAAAACATGCATCACTATTAGGAAACTGTTTAGAATTGGCAAATCTTCATTCTGTTTCATATTCAAGTCATTCTGGTGGTGATTGAATTGCATCACCCAAGAACAAATTGTCTTTGTGTTAACAAAGACAAAACAATCCACATTAGGATTAACTGAAAAGACATGATTAATCAGGGATACACACAAAGAAGAAACGAGCATTTCTTTGCATTCCAAATATCTTTGCTATTTCAGCTTTGATCTTTTTCCTCGGCAGAGTATTCACCTTGATCGTGACCTTGCCGTGTCTGAAACATAATGTTCTTAATACAAGAGTTAAATCTAAGATGCTTCTCCAGTGGATTGCAGGTAACTGTTTATGTCACAAATAAATACAGCAGATTACACTTAAAACCTATATTCAGGAGCCTTTATTGCACACGCAATTGCAGCCTTCTCATAAATCAGGGTACTTAAAGTGCCAGATGAATCCAAACGTTTAGTTTAACAGCGGGAAATGGGGCAAAAACGGAGTCTGGTGCTTTATAGAGGCTATAAAATCCCAATGCTCATGGCCTCCCTCTTTTGCATTGCCCTGATCAATCAAGGCCTCAGAGCATTTTGGAGAGTAAATACTCCCGGGAAACAACGATTAGCTTTCAAAGCTCAGGTCTCCCCAATTATCACCATCACAGGTGAAGACAGCCACGGTTCGTAACATGACTTCAAGGCAGACACTAGGCCTGGCACCATAACAAACCTTGCATCATGCAGGCCATTTCACATTTTCCACCAGCCTCTCCTATTAATAATCCATTCCATAACCTGTAGTCCTTTTCAACTTTGATTGCTCATTCTATCACATAGGTCATTTTATTTAATTGAGGAAAAAATCCTTTAAAATATAACCCTCCCAAAAAATTTAGTTCACCTTTCACCCATGAGAAAAGGCATTCAGTCTAATACTTAATGTGCAACAAGAAAATGGGATTTACACACATATATTGTATCTAGGTTATACTGTAACACATGTAAAATGTATGGGATTACCTGTCATCTAGGGGAGGGAATAGAGGGAGGGAGGGGAAAATTTGGAAAAATGAATACAAGGGATAATGTTATAAAAAAATTGCTCATGCATATGTACTGTCAAAAAATTTTATAATTATAAAATTTTTAAAAAATTTTTAAATTTTTAAAATTTTTTAAAATTAAAAAAAAAGATAAAAGGCATTCAGAAATTAAATTCAATTCACTAAACATTATCAAGTCCCTATTGTGTGCAAGGTGAAATAAATCAAATTAGATAATCTATATAAAACTAAAGTGCAATATAAATGCTAGCTTCCACTGTTGTTGTTATTATTATTATTATTATTGATGCTTCTTTAGTCAGACTATAGTATAGACTGAGAATTTGGTACCAGGAAAAAAAACTAACATCATTTTTCCTGGTTACATCACTAATCTCACAAATGCTAGAAAAAGAAAAACAAACAAAAAATAACTCCTGATCATCCCCCCCCATATCTGTCAATTCTTGAGATAGTAAAAAAAAAAAAATGTTTCCAATATAAATGACCTCTGGAGGTAAATTCCACCTAAGATGGGAAAGGAACAAAGCTGGCTCAAAAGGCAGTTTCTTTCTTCAAATTAATGGATTCTTTATCTCAAGACACAACTTCATTGAGAGTGTTTTGCCTACACAGCACCAAACATTAGGATCAAATAAAATTGAATTTGGTCAGATATTTTGGCAGGATGTCACCACTGTCAATTTTGCACAGGTCTTAGTTTTGTTAAATATATAGTTTAATAAATGTTCATTGAATTGGATTGAAATTGCCCACAAATACTGAAATTCCATCTGTACTGTTCCCAACTAATTTTCATCCAGCCCCCATTTGAATACTTTCAGTGACAGGGAATTCACTACTTAACAGGTAGATCATTAGCTCCTCTGGGGGTAATTCTAATCTCAGGAAGTTTTCCCTAATGCAAGGGATCAAGGAATTCCCTGGATTCCTTTGATGAGCTAACCAGGCAATGGGCCTTTCTGTGAGATTTTCAATGTAAAAGATCATTCAAGGATGAACATAAAGAGAAGCTGGCCTTTGATTTCATTATTTGTTGATTTGGGGGTAGCTTTTCATTATACCTCCCCCGGGGCCTGTAGATATCTTCCCTGACTCCTCCTGAAGCAAGGATTCTATTTGTTTTTTTAAAACATACATACCTACATATATGCATGCATATAAGTAACTATTTCAACATAACTGATTTCCTTTGCAATCCCATATTGTTCATTTTATCCATTAAATGCATTATTCTAAGAAGGGTTCCATAAACTTCACCAAAGTGACAAAGAGATCATGACACCAGAGAGATAAAGCTCCTTAGAGAGTGGGTTCCAGTGAGCAGGGAGGGTCTGACTGGCCCAAATCCTTTCAAGGATGGATGTGTTTTGTTGTTGTTCCGTTTGTCTGACTCCACTCTTTCTTAGGCACTTCTGGAATGATTTGCCATTTCTTTCTCTAGCATGTCCCCCATTTCACAGATGAGAGATTGGGCAATGCACTTACTCCCCATTTGTCTCAGAGTCACATAACTAGGAAGTATGAGGCCACGTTTGAACTCAGCACATTACCTGCTGCTCCACCAGCTGCCCCCATAGCTGTTTGTAAGGGGATACATTTCCGTCTTCCAGCCTATAAAAGACCTGACGAGCTCCTCATGGCTCCTTTCTGAGTTTTCTTCATCAACATTTATTCTGGAGAGAGCCTGAGAATGGAGCATAGGAGGAAAGGAAAGATTCCCCCTCTTACCCAGAAGCACAGATGGTGACTTTGCAGACGTACTTGGTTGAGACAGACATACTCACATGAGCAGAGATTTTTATACATTTGTGGTCCCAAATCCCTGCCTCCCAATTGGGGAAGGAGAAATTTCCAAGGCAATATGGTCTGAAATGCAAATTTCTAGGAGTCTAGGGGCAGAATTTCTTGGGTAGGGCTCACCTCAATGTCTTTCCCATGAGAAATTTCCAATTCATGGGATGTGCCCCGCTCTCTGGAGAAGGGGGACTTCCTAGGTAGCATGCATCCTAGGGAGAGAAAATCATTGTAGTTCCTACCATTGGGTGAAGTGGAGCCAAGGGGACTAACCCAAAAAATGAAGGAATAAGTGACCCAGCCTTTGCACTCCGGTGAGTTACTCCGACACTGAAGGTCCAAGAAAGGGACTGTCTCTCCAGACGCCTCAGATTGTTTCCTTATGGGGTCAGTCTACACCACAGGGTGGCACTAGAAGTCTGGAAGGGACTGTGGAAGGGAACTATTTGCCAAAACATTAGGATGGCTTGCCTGACCCTTTTAAGAAGGTTCCAAAGCATGAAATGGTGTTAGATACAGAAGATTTTAAGACCTTTGGGGAAATGGGACCCAGCAAAGAGGGAGGAGAATTGTGTTGATTGTCTAGCATTCAGAACAAGTTCTTTTATGTCAAATCAATAAGCATTTATTAACCACCTAATGGGTGCCCGAGACTGTGCTAAGATTTGGGGATAGCAAGAAAGGCAAAAACTAGTCCCTGCTCCTAAGAGAGGGGCCCTAGGAGGGGCCGTTATGTCCCGTGGGAAATTTGAACAACTTTGTTCACACAAGATATAGACAAGATAAAATTAGAAATAATTTCAGGGAAAGCACTGGGATTAAGGAGAGAAAACTTCTTGCAGTAGGTGAGACTTTAGCTGAGACTTGTTAGAGAAGCCCATAGGAAGAGATGAGGAAGAAAAAAGTTACAGTGAAAAAGCACTTTGTCAGGAAATGGCATGTCTTGTGTTAGGAACAATCCGGAGGCCGTTTGTCACTGGATCACAGAGAATGTGGCGGACACTAAGGTTTAAGAAGATTCGAAGGACAAGAAAAAATCAGATCATGAAAAAGTTAAACACGGAATTTTGTATGTTTATGAAATTTAAAAACATTTCATATTTTTTTTTTGCTTTTTGTTATAGGCTTCTCTGAATCCTTCTAATCTGGGTTCTGAATATGCATTTGCTACTTTCAGTACTTAAACAATAGCAGTGGGTAGTTTTGTTCACGTGTATTGAGAACTAAACATATATTTCTTGCACATGGTAGTTCAAATGAGACAATATTTGTAAAGCTCTTTACATAGCGCCTGATAGATACTAAAAACTTAATAAATACTTATTCCCTTTTCCTTCCTTTAACCTGCAATAATATTTGAAAGGTAGGGATCTGAGTTCAGAAAGAAAGCTGCTCCCTTTTTGGAGTGGCTAGAAGCTGGAAGATGAATGGATGTCCATCCGTTGGAGAATGGTTGGGTAAATTATGGTATATGAAGGTTATGGAATATTATTGCTCTGTAAGAAATGACCATGGGGCAGCTAGGTGGCGCAGTGGAGAGAGCACCAGCCCTGAATTCAGGAGGACCCGAGTTCAAATCTGGTCTCAGACACTTAAATCTAGCTGTGTGACCCCGGGCAAGTCACTTAACCCCAGCCTCAAAAAAAAAAAAAAAAGAAAGAAAGAAAGAAAGAAAGAAATGACCAGCAGGAGGAATACAGAGAGTCCTGGAGAGACTTACAGGAATTGATGCTGAGTGAAATGAGCAGGACCAGGAGATCATTGTATACTTCAACAACAATACTCTATGATGATCCATTCTGATGGACAAGGCCGTCTTCAACAATGAGATGAACCAAATCAGTTCCAAGAGAGCAGTAATGAACTGAACCAGCTACACCCAGCGAAAGAACTCTGGGAGATGAGTGTGAACCACTACATAGAATTCCCAGTCCCTCTATTTTTGTCCACCTGCATTTTTTGTTTCCTTCTCAGGTTATTTTTACCTTATTTCTAAGTCTTGTGCAGCAAAATAACTGTTTGGACATGTATACATATATTGTATTTAATGTATACTTTAACATATTTAACATGTATTGGTCTATCTGCCATCTGGGGGAAGGAGGAGAAAAGTTGGAACAGAAGGTTTTGCAACTGTCAATGCTGAAAAATTACCCATGCATATATCTGGTAAATAAAAAGCTATAATAATTAAAAAAAAAAAAAAAGAAAGAAAGCTGCTTATATTCAGAGATTTTCTTGGAATAAACACTGGTTGGTTGGGATATAACCAAAGACAGAGTGATCTTTTGTTGTACTTCCAAGATTTATCTTAACTCAAAGATGATGCTCTTTTGGCCATAGGTTGTAATTAAACTGAGCCCAAATCTGTCTTCCCTTTATAGGGGAGGGAAGATCCACCCTGGCAAAAATTCATGGAAGGAAGCTTAGTTGAAGAGAAGAATGAAGACTTAGACTGTATTAATAGAAGTATTGCTTCTGGGTCAAAGGAAGTAATTTCAACAGCAGGCTGGGGGTGCTTTGTTCATATGTAGAGTATTAAGTCCAGTTCTAGATCTTCTCTTTTAAGAACTTGACAGGGGCAGCAGGTGGCACAGTGGATAGAGCCCCAGCCCTGAATTCAGGAGGACCCGCGTTCAAATCTGATCTCAGACACTTAACACTTCCTGCCTGTGTGACCCTGGGCAAGTCATTTAACCCCAGTCTCAGGGGAAAAAAAAAAAAGAACTTAACATATTTGAGTTCAGATGAAGGAGTTTGTCCTAATTGGTTGATAGTCTGGAAATTATATCTTAATTAGGAAAGATTAAGGACATATTTGTGAAATGTCATCCTGGCATAGTCAGGAGAAGAAAGCTGGCATTAGATTCTAAAAGACTTGGATTCAATTACTGACTGTGTGACCCCAACAAGTTACTTAAGTCATCAGTTATCTAAACAACTCTAAAATTTAAAAAGGCAGAGAAGATATCAACCTGCATTGGTGGAATAAGTTCCCTCCTCCGGGAATTCCTGTACTCATGAAATCAAAAGTCTAGTCCCTATCCCTTGGAAGGTAGTGGTGATGTCTGTCTTGGGAAGTCTTTTAGATAGGAAGGGGATCAGAATCCCCTTCTGTCTTCCTCGTACACAGAACTAGCAAGAATTTTGACTCGGATCCAGGGCTATCTATCGGTAGCAACAGAGAAGCTCATTCTTCTTCTTGGATGAGAGGACCTTTCAAAGATGGCTACCTCGGGCCTTAGACTTTTCCAGCAGCGAATATGAGGATACCAAAATATCAAACCACTCCTGAAAGTGGCGGGCCCATTTATCATCTGTTCAAGACTCTACCCCATGAGCATAGCCCAATTTTGTGTTCCCTCTTTTAACTGTTCTCTCCCATAACATTTGCTTATGTTGTGCTTGTGGTCAGCTAAAACCTGATGTATTTTTCATATGAATTGTTATACAATTAGGTGCTTCCCATCTTTTGTTCAGGCAATTGTGTTTTTTAAAACAAAAAAGTAGAGTTTTTGTTGATTTATTCAATTTCACCTTGGTTTGAAGTCATCATTCTAGACTAGGGATTAGTGAACCATGGTCTGGAGGCCACATCCACCCCTGCCTGTTATACGGTTTATTGACCCTTGATCTCCACTATAAAAATGTCTTTCTGTATTCTGATTTATCATCCAAGCATTAGCTACCTCATTTAAAGTTGTGCCATCTGAACATCTTAAAAACATATCTTTTATGCCCTCCTCCATAAGGATAGAGACATCACTGCAAGTTCCCATTGGTGTAGTAGAATAAGCTCTAGTCTTGGAGGGCAACCAGATTTGAATCTTTGCTCTGCTACTTTTTACTCCACTTCAGGAAGCCACTTGACATCTTTGAGACTCTGTTTCCTTATTTGAGGAATAAAAGAGATGGATTAGATCAGGGCTTCTTAAACTCCTTCCACTCAAAGCTCCTTTTCACCTGAGAAGTTTTTATGGGATCCTGGGGACAGAGGCATATAAAATAGATATACGAGTCAAACATTTACCGATAATAAATTAAAAGGTCAGAATGACCCTGCAGATCGATGAGGAGCATTCACCCGAGACACGATTTTGATTTTGTGTAAAAATAAATGAGTTACAAAGTAAATGCCAAGGTAGATGGACAAAGAAAATAAGGAAGATAAACATCAGACCAGAAAGGGCAAAATGGGGAATGCTGCCAAAGTTTCTAAGCAACCAGGAAAGTAGACTGGAGGAAGGCGAGGGGGAGACGCGCTTCAGAATGTCCTGACTCCGTTCCATCGATGTTCTGCTTGCTTGTTTAGAGAGCTAGGATCTTTCTGTATTTGAGATAATTAGTTGACATAGAAACAGCATTGCTCTCCAATGAGGAGGCTGCTCCCCCACCCACGGCTATTAGGGCATCTAGAACCCTCCTGTTTCACAATTCCATGAGAGCAAGAGCATCAGCTTGCACTTGGAATTTCTCCACAGGCTCCAGGCCCATGGTTAGTTCTGCTGTCACCAGTGGTTACCGCGGGCCATGGGTGGCTACAGACAGTGATGTGACAGATGTCAACAAGGCCGTGGGGGCAGGAAAGCAAGCCTGATTGCTGATGGAAGGACAGCTTAACCAGAGGGGAACTCCAGCAGAGTCCCTGGAAATAGGTTCCACTTGGGCTTAGTGTAGACAAGAGCACAGGGGCCTTCCCAGAAAGAAGGAAGGCTGGGATACAGACAGTCCTGTGCGGGGAGGCAATTCAGCCACAGAGGGACAGGTACTGGAAGGAGAAACCCAAGTGGCGAGTAAAGCTCCAGGGGTATAGCCTCCAAGTGTAGGAGCTGAGCAAGAAGCCTTTCTGGGATTCCCACATCAGCCCAGAAATGAATGGCTGCCCTTACAGTTGCCTTTATTGTGGACAAAGGTCAGAGGGCCGATACCTGATTTGTTAGGGCAGACATCCAAGTTATAAAATACCCTAGATCTGTTCAGGAAAATCTATGGCCACGGGAGCCGGCCAGAGGAAAACGAGAGGTCAGAGACTGCTGTAGTGCAAGGGAGAAACTGCACACCTCAAGCCACGTCCATTTGTACCCAAGACGTCTCATCCTGGGAACAGCTATTTACTTGGGTGCCGAATGCTTCGGACCCTGTTTGATTTTCGAGGTCAGGTCATCTGCTGGTTCTGCAGGCCAGGTAAGGGGCACCTTCCCTTTAAGATGAGACAGGTGGATCCCGGACTCTGCTCACTGGAGTTTGGCTGCAATGGGGGTGGTGAGCGGGACTGCTGCTCCACCATGGCTCGAGAAGGGCTTCAGGAATGGTGTTTCCTGTAGACCTGATCACCTGGTTGGATTAAGGGCTGAGCCTCAGTTGAGATTCCTAAAGAATGGGACTATGAGACAAGGTGGTAAGTCTGAGCCCACCAAAAGGAGGGAGTCTTTAGTTGCTGTGTATCCCTCCCACATCATTGGTGTCCTGTTGCTCTCTTAACTGAGCTTACGGGCACCAAATGGCCCCTAGGAAGGACTTTGGGTCAAGCTCTTCAGAGAACTTAGCAACAGAAGCTTTAAGTATCCCATCAACTCTTTCCATCATCCCTGAAGTCTGGGGCTGACAGACACAATGGAAACGTTGAGTGATTGGCCAGCATGAAAGCAGCTTAGCTAATGAAGCCCCTATAAAAGGGGGGCCTCCATCACTGTGTATTTCTTTAGAAAGCCTCCCATAAGGGAACGGTTTTTTCTGAGTGGATTTTTGCTAGCCCAAAGGCTGTGGCAGTATGAGAGGGGAACACTTTTACCCATTGGGAAAATGTACAGACTGTAACCAAAGCATATTTGTAACCATGGCCGGGTGGCAAGTGAATGAAGTCCATCTCTGTGGTTTCAAAGGGCGCGTCCGGGACGGAAAACTGCCTATGAGCCGGCTTCAGGGGCCTGGACGCTGTGTGCTGGGGGCAGGTGGGACCCATCTCAGAGTCAGTGACAGCCCTCCGTGAAAACCCTCAGGCTGGTTCCCCCCACTTGTCAGGTCCCCAATGGCTGAATGAATGAAGCTGTTCCATCATAAGGAAGGACAAGTCCTTCAGGAGTACTACAAGTCCACTTGGGCCAACCCATAGTCCTCTAGTCTTGTCAAGTTGAAGCTTTTCTTGCTTTGTGATTCTCTTCTGCCTGTAGCATCTATTCTCAGGCAGGTCTCAGGACTATGCTTTCAGAGTGAAAGTTCATGGGATTTCTGCTGCAGGAACTGGGTCTTCAGGAATTAGGAATTTGGTTAAAATTGTGCTTTTAGCTGCTTGGTCAGCAGAGTCATTTCCACTGGCATGAATACTGTTTTCTTAACTGGCCCTGGAATTTTAATTACTGCTACAGCCTGGGGAAGCAGTCAACTGTCTGATAAATGGAAAATTTCTTTTTTGATTTTTTTTTTCCCTGAGGCTGGGGTTAAGTGACTTGCCCAGGGTCACACAGCTAGGAAGTGTTAAGTGTCTGAGTTCAGATTTGAACTCGGGTCCTCCTGAATTCAGGGCTGGTGCTCTATCCACTGCGCCCCCTAGCTGCCCCTGTTTTTTGATTTTTAATGGAGTGTCCCGAGGAGGAGAGGAAGCCCCGAGGTTCCCATGGCCCCTCCAAATCATGAGCCACGGATACTTGCTATCAGTGTAAATATGATTCCTTTTTCCTTTTCCTTTTCCTAATCCACGAGCACCTGCTGCTGCCTTGAGTTCAGCTTGTTGTGCTGAATAGATATGGCAATGATGAAGCTTCAACCACTTCTGTGGCGGTGGTGATCCCATAAGCAGCAGCCAAATCTCTTCCTCATTTCAGAGGCGGGATCCATCAGTGGACCAAACTCTGCTCCGTCTAAGGGGGTTGCCTTCAGGTCCTCCCGGGGAGACGGCAAAACGTCCAACTAAATCACACAGCCCTGGTCTAAAGTCTCACCCTCCCTTTCCACCTCAGGGAGAGACAGGATCGATGGTCAGGTTAGACTTGGATATCAAAGGCACTTCCAGACTGGCTAGCCTGCCAGAGAGCAGATGCCCAGTAGGGTGTGGATTCAGGAATATTTCATCGACATGGGGAGAATTAATGGAGAATCAAGACAAATGTCCCCAGTAGCAGAGACCCCTGTTCCAAGGCAGCCTGGGAATCTTTAGCAGCGCTGTCCAAAGTTTTACTATAGTATCCCACGGGCCAAAAGTGTTCACCATCTTTCTGTGTCAGTACACCAAGTGCCTTGCCTCCTTTCTCAGAAATGAGTAAATCCAGTGGGAGAGAATAGCTTTCTAATTCAGACTTATGCTCTTTCCTTTACCTCTGAATACCATTTACTTTAGCTGTCCCATCAAGAGGCTGAGTTTCTGCCTTAAATACTCTAATTTGATCTTATCAAAGCTTCCCTAATGAGGCCAGCAAAGTTTGGGGGTTGGTGCTAAGCAAATCAACCTCATCCTGGCAGCAGGAGGGAAAGTCAGGACCATATCTTTTTTAATTTTCAATAATAGCTTTCTATTTTCAAAATCCATGCAAAGATAATTTTCAACATTCAGCCTTGCAAAATCCTGTTCTCCAAATTTTTCTCCCTCCCTTCCTCCAACTCTTTAGACAGCAAGTAATCTAATGTAGGTTAAACACATCTATTTATTTATATCTTATATATAAATTTATCATGCTGCACAAGAAACATTAGATCAAAAAAAAGGGGGGGAAATAAGAAAGAAAACAAAAAGGAAGCAACCAAAAATACTATTTACATTCAGTTCCCATCGTTCTTTCTCTGGTTGCAGATGGCTCTCTCCATCACAAGGCCGTTACAATTGGCCTAGATCATCTCATTACTGAGAGTCACATCCATCAGAGTAGATCATCACATCATCTTATTGTTGCCTTGTATAATGTTCTCTTGGTTCTACTCATTTCACTTAGCATCAGTTCATGTAAGCACAACCATATTTCTTATACATTTAAAAGGCACATGCTTGCTCTGAAGAAGAGTTGATGAGAACCACCTCAATCTTCTTTTGCCTTTACCACTTATCTGTTCTGTTTTAAAGGTGAACACTCACAAATAATAATGCCACTTAATTAACAAGAACACACAATACGCAAATATAAGTCCTCTGTAAAGGGAAACGACAATACAGATATGGAAATATAAATGATTCACACTGTTCTAGCAATCCACTTAAATTATACAAGTAAATATTCTACAATTCTAACCAAAAGGACAATAAAACTTATTTTCAACCTGTTTCAATAGCACATAAACCAACTGAATAAACAATTCTTATACAAACAAAATTTATTGAATATAGAAAATAAATCCTCACATCGATAGCCAGACATGCATTTATCAAAGAGAAAAAAAGCACTCAAAAGAGTAATCCATTGAAAAAAACAAAACAAAGTGATCCAGATCAAGAAAAGGATCCCTGGAACATTCCTTGCAATAAAGGGCTAGATTCAAAGGCTGGACCTGATAAAAGTTGAACTAGACAGACAGGCAAGTTGGGATTCTGGAAAAAAGATCCAATGGCACCTATTCCCTTCCTCCATATACAACAAGGCTTCTCTTCCCCCATCTGCCCCTTAAAACTGCTGCCACTAATTAATGTTCACTGAATTTGTCTGTGTTGGTCTCTAAATTGTGAATAGCTTCAGCCGCACAAAGCCGACCCAGAGACAAGTTTTAGAGATCAATAAGCAGTTTAATTAATCCCTTTCAGAGTGAGGAATACAGTTTGTAAAGTGGAAGCCCTCTTGGGCCAGAGACTGACTCCTATTATTGCAGAAAAGGAATCATGAGTGGGAAGGAAGGGGGAAGATGGATTACAATCAATCAGCGTCAGGGCCTGAGGGGTCTCCCATGACAAGGCCATGAGCAAGGGACAATCCGAGTCCTGTGGAAACAGTTCTTAAGTGATTGTTTCATATCACAGGGGTCATTACTTAGTGGGGGACAGGACCAGAGCTGTAACAAGTTCTGCAGTCTTAGATGCAATTCACTTAACATACACAAAAGAGCAAGAATTGATGGATCAAGTGCTAAATGAAGTAAATAGAACCAAGAGAACACTGTACACAGCACTGTACATAATGCTTATTCATAATGTTGGTAAGTGTGATGTGACAGAATGTTTACCTTTTCTTGGCTGCCCACTGTAGAAAAAGGACACATCAGCCTTGCTGAATCTGCAAAGAGCTACCTCTCTCCTAGCCAGTAAAGTGTATCAGCGGAGCCTCTGACACTTCTTTTCTTCTCGGAAACCGGAACAAGACGAGAGAAGTGTTTCTGGAAGATTCTTTGGCAGGGGCACGCAGGACCGATTGGTACAGGAGGAGACCAGAGTCAGGGAAACCCACTGGGAGGCAGGTGTGGTCATCTAACTGGGAGGTGATCAGTCAGGTCCTTGGCCAGGCTAATAACAACAGGAATGTTAAAGGAAAGGAGATTCGGAAGGGGTGGAGTTGTTAAGGATGCAATAAAAAAAGAACCTTGAAGACTGATGAAGGGAGCAATGAAGGAAAGAGGGAAAAATCAGAAAAAAAATCAGGATTGAAAATTAAGACTCTTAGAAGATTAGTAAGGATGCTAACAGAATTGGGGTAGCAAGAAAAGAGGAGCCATTTTGTGGGAGAAAATGATGATTACTTTTAAACGTGTTCAGTAGAAGTAAGAAGATAAGAACTGTCCTGTATAATCCTAGAAACACGGGACGAAAGTTTAGGATTAGGAACACAGACTTAAGAGACATCCACACAGATGTGGCGATCGAAATCTTGGTAGTGAATGGAACTCCTAGAGGAAGGGGCGATAATAAGAATAATTATTATTATCATCTAGCACTTTGAGGCTTGGAAAGCCCTCGCATAATTATCTCATTTGAACCTCATAGCATTCCATAGCATCCCTCTTTTTATTGTATTTTATAGATAAGGAAATCAAGGCAGAGAGTGAGTTGCCAAAAGTCTTGATCTTTTTGACTCCAGTTATCTAATCCTTCTATTGATTGAATAGGAGAAAAATGAGTTGCCAAAAGTTTCAATCTTCTTTATTCCAAATTTCTAATACTTCTATTTATTGAATAGGAGAGAAATGTTATCTCCCTACCATGATTAAGAAAGAGACTTTACTCCTTTTTTGTTCATCTAGAAGTCTTGTAACTAAACCACACTACCTCTTATAAAGAGGAAAAAAAGCAAAAAGCCTAGAATAGAAATCCACAATTAGAAGTTGAAAGAAGACCTGTATGGAACGTTTAAAGAGGGAGGAAAACAAGGAAAGTGTCGTATTATGGAGGCAAAGAAAATAGATAATTGGAAGAAAAGAAGCTGTTCCAAAGAACAGTGGCAGGAACTGAATCCTGATTACAAGAAACAGGTGGAAAGGAAATAGAGGCGATGATGGAGACCATCCACTCAATTTCTTAGGGAAAGGAAACAAAGATTGAACATATTAAAAGTAGAAATGTCACGGTCAAGTGAAGAGTTTGGAGTAACTGAGAGAAAAGGGCATGTTGGAAGGTGGAAATGATGAATCCTGGTGAAAACCAAGAAACTGATAGTGCCAGACATGGAGAGAATAATGGCAGGAGTTATTTCCCAGAGCGGATGGGAAGGATCCAAAGTGTCAGTAGAAAAGTTAGTTTTAGAGAGATTTTTAAAATAAACTTAATTTTTATTTTTAACATAAGTTTGACGATTGTTGCATTTATAGAACAATCTTTTCCAAACATATCAGACCATAATCCATACACAATGGGTCCTCTCTACAAAGAAAACTAATTAAACCAAACCAAGCAGCAGAGGGGCTGTTGGACAGTTTAGGCAACCTTCCATAGGTAACATAGCCCACTCCTGTTCCTAAAAAGCTAGAGGCGTTCTTCCTCTCTTCTCTGCGGCTAACATTATAATTCTTAATGTATGGCGTTATTTGGGGCAGCTAGGTGGTACGGTGGATGGAGTGCCAGATCTGGAGTCAAGAAGATTCATGCTCCTCAAATCCAACCTTGGACACTTCCTAACTGTTTGATCCTGGGTGAGTCACTGTCTGCCTCAGTTTCCTCATCTCTAAAAAGAATTGAGAAGGAAATAGCAGACCCCCAATATCTTTGCCAGAAAACCCCAAATGGGGTCAAGAAGAAGCAGACACTGTGGAGATGGCTGAACAATAACAAAAATAGCTTGGTTGGAATCTTCTTTTGGTTTCCATTGTAAGCCTACTGCTTCCTTTCCTTTTTTCTTCTTGGCAGCCACAAAAAAGTTCCACTATAACTATTTTGGTACATATAGAACTTTTGAGAAACCATTTCATTCCAGTGAATGGAAAGATAAAGGTAGCTGATAGGTTTGTAGAGATGTAGATATATGCAGATGATCCTTATTTCTCTATAGTAAAAATGTCAGCCTCTCAGGGATTGTGGGATCTTAAGCAATTAATTAATTAGCGATGCTAAAGTTAAACTTTAACTCATCCATGGCATTTTTTCCTCTTCCACCAGAACAAAAATGTTCCATTGCTAATTGATGACATTTGGATTCAGGGACTTTTTGAGCTTGGGGCAGAACTACAAACTTAGTTCCTTTAACCTTTTCTCAGAGCAATTATTTTCCTACTTTTTAATTATAGGATCTTGTGGCTAGAGAGGACCTCGAGAGAGGATTAGTCTACCCTTTATCTCTAGACCTAAGTTATCCCTGTGGCTGGCTTCATGTCAACCAGGTTCTTCCACCCTTTGCGTGTGAAATCCAGAACCCATCCTAATGCAAATGTGCTCCAGTCAGGGTCCAGCCACAGCAGGCCTTAAGGAGATGGAGGCAAGAAATAAGGAAAAGGCCTCTGTGGTCCATGGAGCGATCTTACACGCAAAGTCAGCACCAGAAAGATCTTTTCTTTTCCATGGAGCAAAGTGGTCTAGCTGCCCCAAGGACTCCTGGGCTTTCACAACATGGGAATCTCTCAGTCAGGTAGCTGCCTGGGAGTATGGCAAGAGCTATCATCCACTGGCGTTCAAAACTAAAAATATAATTCAAAAATAAAATATTTATGCAGAATCTTGGGAATTCTCCAAGGCGATATTTAGGTGTTATTTCCAAAGTATAAAGAAAAAATGTAACTTGATCCAACAGCCTTTGGTAAGTGCTTACCTATTCTAAGCCAGGAACTGTGCTGATTACTAAAGATACAAGGACAAAAAGGAAATAGATGCTACTCTCAAGGAGCTAACTTACAACCAGAGGAAACAATACAGAGATAAACAAATACAAAATAAAGTCTTTTGGGGATTGAGGGACATCAAAATCTGGGAAATCTGAAAAGTAGTGACCTGTTCCAGTAAGTTGAGCTAGGCTTGACAAGAATTGGAGGTTCCAAGGGACAAAAGTGAGCCTTTCAAACCCTCCTTCATCTTTTTAAATTACTTTTAATCACAGGAGCATAGATTTTGTGCTAGAAGAGATCACAGGGGCTGTCTAGACCCACTTGCAAGTGTTAGAAATTATAGGATTCACACCCTGATCTTCTGACCTCAGAGCTCTTTTCTGTACCACACTTCCTCAGTGCCATTATTTTACCCAGAACCCTCCAGTTAGAGAATCCCATCCAGCCCCACTGGTGACTGATGGCAGGGCATTCCAGGGCACTAACTCTGGCTTGATACATACAACTTCACCTGTTGAATTTTCCCTTTCTTCAAGGCCAGCCAGGGGCCACCTCCTCCAGAAAGCCTTCCCTGACTTCTTCTATTTGGTGGAGTGATCTCTCCCCTTCAAGTTCTCATACAATTGTCAACCTTCCCCATACACTTCTCTTCATTTGCTTTATCTTGTATTGTAGCCATTCAGGCAAGTCTCCCTGAAAAGCTGCTAGAGTTTCTTATTTCATCTGTGTGGCTCCCATGCATACTATGATGTTTTGTATATATTGGACCCTTAATGTGCATGTGCTAAGTGGGATTGAATTAGTGCTGAACAGAGAGAAAGCTAACTTTGCTAAAAGACAGAGTGTGGGAGAAATAGTGTCTACTGAGACTGGAAAGGTAGGTGGGTGTAGGGATTTAAAATCTCAACATAAGAGTTTGTATTTTATTCTTCTGACCATTGACAAGAACCATCTGCTCAGCTCTTTCCTTAAGGAGAATGATTTCCAGAAGTGAGTAGGATGGATGGAAATAAGAAAAGACTTCAGGATGGGAGAATAATTAGGAGACTGGTTGCACTAATCTGGGTAATCAAATGAAGAGCCTGGGGCAGGTGGATGTGGGAATGGGAGCAAGAGTCAGATGGGAAAGGATGATGGAGGTAGAAATGGCAAGATTTAGAGAACAGGTCAAGAAAGTGGAAATACAGATGGACTGACCCAGGGAACATGATACACATGTGAAATTTTTCTCCACTAAGACCCTCCTTAACTCCTCCTAATTGCCCCAGACCCTGCTTCACTTCCCATCTGACCTTTAAATGACTTCCCTTCGCTAACAGTCCCTTGCTTAATCATTTTGATTAACCCATGTACCTTTTAATGACAGTAAAGGTCTCCTTGTGGACTTTGGTGAGTTTTTCACATATTGAACCACTCTCCCAGAACCCAGTGCTTCATCCTACATTTTCAACAAGTAGTCATCTAGTCTTAACTTGAAGATCTCTAAGAAAGAAGAATCTACATTTTCCTAAGGAAGCTTATTCACTTGCATAGATCTCTCATTGTTTAAACTACTAAAATAAATTTAAATATCAAGCATATACAAATATTTCAAATGTGCTTAAAAATTTTTAAGTTAAAATTAGCTTATAACAGTAGTAATAAAACCATTTCTTTCAAGATTACCAGTGATGTGTGTGTGTATGTGGGGGGGGGGGGGGAAATAAATAAATAAATTACCAGTGGAATTTTTTTTAAAATTCATTTATTTTTTGGAATCTTTTCTAGATTCTATACTTATCATATACATAGTTGTAGCAAATATGATGATTTGGTTTTTCTTTCTTCAATCTGCATCTTATAAGCCTCCTACAATAACAATAACAATTTTTACAAGAAAGAAAGAAAGGATTTCTGTTCATTGAACAGGGGGCTTTCCTCTAGGGAAGATTTATGAGAGTACAGGCAGAAGCATATTCCAGCTGAGAAAATGTGACTGTGATAGAGGTGGAGGTTCCTTTAAAATTCCTTTCTGATTTCCAACCCGCCATGGCTGAAGAAGCTAGGATCTTTTGATTTACAAATCCTGGTCAAAAAGCACCCTTTTTTAATTCCAATGATATCCTGGCTTTCCCAGCCCCCACTATCTGCTCATGTTTCCCCAACCCCCACAAACAGCTTCTTCCTTATCTAAAAACCCATTGAATTCTATTCACTGCTAACCTTGGCCTAAACCAGCCAGGAGCCTGGGACTCCACCCACCTTCAAGATTATAAAAAGGGGAACCCTGGAAATCCACTCTTTGCAGGAGCCCCCCAAACATGGTATCCTTCTGGCCATGTAAGGGTTCCTCTCCGCCCGGCGACCACCTCTGGCCCTGGCGTCTTTCTACCTTTTACTCTTACTTCCAAACTCCTACAATAAACCTTTTTTTTTTTTTTTTATCAATCTATAGATATATAAATTCCTTTACAGGGGACTCTGCACCATCACTAGACTATACTTGCGTCAAACCAAAAGGGATTCCCCCTTTCCTAACTCTCATCAACTGGACTGTGATTATTGCCAGAGGAGGAAATGATCCCATGGATGAAATCATGGTTCCCAACATGACCTGATGAGGGGAAAATTTGGATTTCAAATCAGAAGCCTGGGGTTGAATCCTAGCCTACTTTGTGATATTGGGCAAGATAGGTCACTTCTTTGGGTCTTAGCATCCTCATCTGTAAGTGAAAGGAGGGGGACTCGACTGCCTCTAATATCCATCTTGAAATCTAGGATGCTATGATCTTACTAGGACTACCGAGGCTACAAAAGTAACAATATTCCTATGGGAGAATACATCGAAAGTTCTACTTCAGGATGCCCCAAATACATCATTCTCTGTCAGAAGAGGGTATAGGTGACTCTCTTCCTTCTTTCTACCTCCTAGAAACATCTGCCCCACAACTCTCACCAGACAGAGGCTAGGGAGGAAGGAATCCCACATCCACAGAAAGGCAAGTGAGGAATATAGGGCTGAAATCCTTTTTTGCTTAGTATGCTGTGCTGCAAAGGACCTTACGGACCATCTAGTCTGACCGCCTAGTGATGTTTGTGATATTTTGGTCAAAATATTGATATTTTGCTGTAGACTTATGGGAAGCAGTCAAGCATTGGGGACAGAGCTGTCCTCCATCCTCAGACAGAACTGTTGTGGTACAGCCGTTGTCAGGAATGAGGTGAACTCTAACAGAGTCCATGCTGTTCTCATTGACAACCTCATCACACACACAAAGGCAAGCCAGGAGAATACCAAAGGCATCTCAAGAGCACAAGATATCGTGGACCAATTTTGGATCTCTACAGGTAGAGGGAGGTTCCTTTCCAGAACATCCTCATATCAATGAAGCCATGGGTTCTTTCATCTTACTAATCACTAATGTACAACTGGAAGAGATCATGGGGATTTTCTACTCTCTCATTTTACAAATGGAGATCCAAGGTTTGGCCAGGTGGTGATCTATCCAAGGTCACGTAGCTGGTAGCTAGCATCTTATAGCACTTCAAGATATTGAAAAGATACTGATATTCCAGATATTACCTCATTTGAACCTCCCAAGCTTCCAAGAGAGGTACTATTATTATTTTCATTTTACAGATGAGGTTGAGAGAGATTAAGTAACTTGCCCATGAGCACACAGATAGTAAGTGGCAAAGACAGAACTCAAATGCAGATCCCATGACCCTGCTCTTTCTACTATAACCCCTGGACATCTAGGAGCATTCATGATTATCGAGGAGGGCAAAGATGAGTATTTTGCTTTGAGCCCAAGATATTCAGACTACGTGTCCCTAACAAGATGGCAGGAAGACCTTATTGTAACAAACAGGCCGGTGCTTCGGGCCAAACCCAACTCACCCAGCACAAAGATCCAGAGGAAACTCTAAGGCTTAGGGATGTTTGGAGCCATCACTGGGACAATGAATACTGTGTCCCCTGGAAAGCAAGAACAAATGCCACGAGACAAGCCAAGGAGTGACAGTTAATGAAGGAGTCATCCAAGATATGGTGAATACATTTTCTTGTAAAAAGAAGAAGCCTGAATAAAGGAAGTAACCCATTTTCTGACTTCTGAATATGATAAATTCCTTCTAAAACATCCTGCTTGGCTCTGAATTTTGAGCGTTCATTGTTCAGAGGATTAACACACTTTGTTCTCAAATACTTTTAAGCATATTACCTTGTGCTTTCAATATAAAAATATGAGTTTGGCAATTCTCCCTGGGCATAATTGGATAAACACACACATACCTGTTTTTAAGGAGTGTCCTATAATAAATAATGGATAACGGCATAAACAAAAGAAAAGAAACAAAACATCAAATCTTTCTTGATGTTCATAAGTAATTGCTATCATTCGGCTGTTTTCAATCAGTTGGGACCCTATTTGGGGTTTTCTTGGCAGAGATACTGGAGTGGTTGATCAGTTCCTTCTCCTGCTCATTTTACCGATGAGGAAACTGAGGCAGGCAGGATTAAATGACTTGTCCAAGATCAATCACACAGCTAGTATTTGAGGCTGGATCAGGAAGATGATCCCTGCACCACCTACTTACCCATTACAGTAGTTAATGACAGTGCCTTTTTCATTCAGGCTCTCTATTAGCTCTTCTCCTGACTGGACACAAAGACCAATTGGCCTTCCTTGTAGTGTTCTGGGTAGCTTTCTGGATGTCTTGGGACCAGCCTTCATTTCAGCAGAGTAATCACCAGGAGAATACCCAGTGATAAAGTCCAAAAGTCTTTACTGTCTCCTTTGCAGTCTGTCTCCTTGACTGGGGCCCGGCTAGCTTTTGGAGGCCCTTCAGAGGGGCCTTGGTCTCAGTGGAGGAAGCAGGAGAGCCACCAAGAGGCTGATGAAGATGGAATGTGTCTCTCGAGTCCGAGAGCTTGCGCTCCAGTCTCCAGACCTCCGTCTTCTCGAGCCGGACTCTGGCTGAGTTTGTCCCAGTTTAAATGCTGTATTATAATTCCATCGTTACAGTACACTGAGTATAAACCAATCATCCTATCACTAGGGCAATCATGCTGAACTAGAGGACTCAACAATTAACTAGGTCACCATTGTCTTATCGATTCCACTGAGTGAACATCTTGTTTAAGAATCCTTGTTGCAAGTACATTTCTCCAAGAGTTCTGGTAAGAGAGGGTAAGCTCCCTTTCTGAGTCCCCATCTGTGGCTGCGTGGAGAAAGCTCTGAGCTTTACTATGGAGGCCTCTGGACAACTGCTTCCTATTCTCACCTCCTGGGACTTCCCTTGGAAGTCTTCCCCAACACGTCCAAAACCGAAATCATCCTCTCTTCTCCCCCGTTCCATACATCCCATGATCCCCACGATCACCACTGTAGTCCAGTCACCTGGACCTAAAATCTAGCTTTTCCTCTATTACTGTCCAGCGCCTCCCTAGGAGACAGATTATTTTTTTAAATGGTGTTAGTCTGTTATAATCCGAACTTGGACTATAGTTTGAAATGTCTGTGCTTAAACATGCAGACTTCATTGCAACAAGTGGGCTGGCGCCTGCGATCCCTGCCTTGGGCTAGAAAAAGGTCATTCTCTCCAGTATGGCTCCCAGTGTCCTCAAGATGCAAACAAAGGACACCAGGCAACGAGGTCAGTGGGGAGTGAAAATGGGAAATATTAGTCTTTAACAGAACAAAATGACACAAACAGAAGAAGGCAGAGTAGAAACCATCCATTACTACTGTCTGCTTTGCTTTCTACACATAATTAAAAAAAATTTAAATAATTTTTCTTTCTACACTCCTAATTTAAATTTTTTTTGTATTTTTTATGCTTCCTGCTAGTAACATCTCTCAGATAGGTCTCCATCTTTCCACAACCCCAGCTAAGGCCCTCAGTAATGCACTAGCCTCAAGTCTCTCTCCCTGCTCTGGACCATCAGCTCAATGCTACAGTGACATCCCTAAAGCCCAGATACCCCCATACCACTCCCTGTTGAATGAGTGTCAGTGGCTAGGGAAGGTCTAGGGTGAATTTTAGGAAGTTCAGGGTACATCAGTCAGTCAACACACATTTGTTAAGCACCTACTGTGTACTGGGACTGTGATAGTCACTGAGCAGACAAAGAAAGGCGTCATGGAAGCCCTGCCCTAAAGGGACTCACAGCCTAATTGAGGAGGCATTGGATAAAAAGAAGCTATAACAGAGGAGAGGGTGGGGGGGGAGGGAACCCACACCCAGAGCAGGTATCAGGCTATGATGACATCTTAAAGCCAAACAGGAAATAGTGAGGTATGTGGTTCAGGAGGGGAGAGAGAAATTCAAGAAGGAGAATGGAGGAAGATGAGGGAATGAAGAGAATAAATGTCTCCTTATAGAAGAATCAGGAGGATGAAAAAGAATAGAAAAATAGAAGAAGAATGGAAGAGGAGGAGGAGGAAGGAAAAGGGGAAAGAAAGAGAGGACAGAGGAGAAAGAGAGAAGAGAAAAGAAATGTTTTCTCTCTTCCATAATCTCCTACCTCCCATTGTACACATAGACATCCCCTTGCCCGGGCTCACAGACAGTCTAGAGGGTCCAAGCTGGTATGAAAAAGAAACCAATCCAAGTCAAGTAATTCACATGGATATTTGAACTATTACTGGTCCTCTATCCAGTCTCCCCACCCCACTTATAATTCAGCTCGTTTTTAGGACCCAACCTTAATCTCTAAAAAGAAGATGCTTGCTAAGCCAAGTGAAAATATCCCGTGTTTGTATATGTAGCACTTTGAGCACATTATCTATCATCTCATTTGCTGTCCCTAGGAAGGAGGTACTACAATTATCCCCATTTTATGGATTAAAAAAACCCTGAGACTGAGAGGCTAAATTGACTTGCCAGAGTCTCAGGTATTTGAGACAAGATTTTCCTTCAGTTCTTTCTGAAAGTCTAGAGATGTATGCTCTGTGTTTCCTGGGCTCTCTCTAAACACTAATACTCTTTAATTCCCTGTTAATTGATGGAATTTCAGGCCAGGTAAGAAACTTAAGTGGAAATATTTGGACAATGTAGGTGCTATTGGAAGCGGGGAGTCAGAGGAAAGGTGGGGGGACCTCCACTAGCTCTGCCTGAGAGCCTATTCTAAGCAGCTTTCCTGAACTAGTCTTGTTCTTTCTTTCTTTAATTTGTTAATTTATGGAATAAAATAAGCATTTCCATAATGTATTATTTTAAAAGAAAAGAAAAGAAAAAGGTAGCTAGTCTTGCTTTCCTCAGCTTCTCCTCTTCCACTCAGATCCTCTTAATTGTTTTGTGTCCTGGACCCTATTAGATCTTGTCCGGCCCCTCCTCCGATGGATCTTTCACCCATAAAACTTATGGATGTAAATGCCTAAAATAAAATGCATTAAAATTCCAAAGAAACCAACTAGAATGAAAGTCACTTATCAACATATTTATTCAAATCGGTTTCCAGACCCACTCCCTGGGCCCTACTAAGAAATCCACTGTCTTCCCAGAGGCTCCCTGGGCAGCAGCCATAGGAGCTAAGGCAAAGGGTATTGGTCATCCATTCTGTGCCTCCCTTTCTCTTTCCATCCCTTCCCTGCCTGCTTTCACACATGCTCGATCAACACGAACTAAACTTCTTCCTAGATCTCCTCTGTGATCTCGTTTTTATTTATCTTACTCTGTTCTTTCTCTTTTTTGCTTCAAGGGTAGAAGAAGAAATGGCATCCGAGGAGCCAAAAGTCTCCCGATTATCAGCAGTGGTCTACTATGGAAAGCAAACTTGTGACCCTTTGGGGTTGGTGGGAAGCTTTGGGTTCCTCCCTGGGGAATAGGAGGAATGGTTATTTGGAAGGAAAAAACATAACAAAGCAGTGAACTTTATTTGAACTTCTTTCTCTTCCTTATTCCAACTGGAGAAGGAGTTGGCTATATTCAAGCTATCACTTCCTCTGTCCATTCAGAGGTCATGCTGTGTATTATTTTAAAAGAAAAGAAAAGAAAAAGGTGAGATCCTCTTTGTGGGTCATCCCTCTAGACCATAAATGGATCTCAGAGACCCTTCCTCTCTCTCATTTTAGAGATGAAGAAACTGAGACCCTATAAGGGTAAGTTATAGGGCCAAGGTCACATGGGAGTAAACGAGGAGGGGTCTGAACTCAAGGGTGTCTGACTCCAGACCCCAGGGTGCTCAGAAACCCACCCAAAAAGAGCCAAAAGTTAAACTTTCAATGTGAACATTTCTATCCCAGAAAATGGCGGTCTACAAATCAGATCTTAATTTTTCATTTGGTCAATTATCTAGATTAAGAAAGGGATGAGAAAAGTGTTAATAATGCAGATTATTTGTTCTGCTTACATGTTTTCCAGATCTGGTTGTTAAATATTTTTCAGCACATTCCTGTTCCAGAACCAAAACTCTTTTCATTCATTGTACCACACTGAAAAAAATTATAAAAAATGCATGGCACCATTACTAGACATAAAAAATAGGGTAGCACAGTGGAGAGACTTCTGGGTGTGAGTCAAGAAAGTTGGGTTCAAAAAAAAAAGGAAGTTAGGTTCATTCAAATCCTGCCTTAAACATTTAGGAGCGAGGTGACCACAGTGGAGTCACTTTGCCCACGCAGAGTCCATTTGTCTCTCCATCATGAAGATGAGGAGGCAAATATTTGTACTGTATGCTTCATAGGGTTTTTTGTGGGGGGGGGGACTGTTTTGTAAATTTTCTTAATTTGGTCCAGACCTGTAAATTCATTGGTTTACCAATGCAGACCCATAATTTATATGTGAAACCCTTATAAGGTACAGGAAACTAGGAAGATGTCCCAGAATATTTAGGAAAGAAATGAACCTATTTCTAAATTTGCTTTTTGAATAACACTTTTTGAACTTTCTCCTAGACCTCTGTGGGGGTGGGATCATAATTCCCCTTGGGAGCCAGTCTGGGGAAGCTCATGGTCACTTTCTCAGAATCGTGTTTTTAAATGCACAAAATAAAATACATTGGAAAACCCCAAATGAGTCCACTAGGAGTTGGACATGACTGAAATGACTAAACGAGAACAAAGAGGAGACAATGTTTGTGCTGCTTCTCTCTCAAGGTTTAAGAACAGCATCATCACTATTATCATTTTCTCATCTTTGCATGGTGGTCTGATAGTATTAGGATACAAACTCCTACTGCCGCTGTCGTGGAAGGGATCGCCATTATTATGAGAAGCAGTATACATTAATGGACGGCACCAGTTTGGAGTAAGAACTACCCAGGTTCTGGTCCTATTTCTGACACCTTCTGGCCAGGTGATTTTCCTCAGCTCTCTTAGACTATTAGTTTCTCTCTAAACCTCACTTCTTTTAAGTTGGACAACATGACCATAATGGTTCCTTCTAGCTCAAAATCTCTTCTCTGGTAACTAGAGCTAGCCTTCATTAGTAGAGAAAATTTCCACACCAAGAGTTCTGACATTGATGAAATCATAGGTCTAGCTGCGGAGGAAGTTACTACAATCATCATTATTATTATAGAAATTTTATATGTCCATCCATTGGAGAATGGTTGGGTAAATTATGATATATGAAGGTTATGGAATATTATTGCTCTGTAAGAAATGACCAGCAGGAGTAATACAGAGAGGCTTGGAGAGACTTACATCAACTGATGCTGAGTGAAATGAACAGAACCAGGAGATCTCTGTACACTTCAATGCTGTATGAAGAGGTATCCTGATGGGAGTGGAAATCTTCAACATAAAGAAGATCCAACACACTTCCAGCTGATCAATGATGGACAGAAACAACGACACCCAGAGAAGGAACACTGGGAAGTGAATGTAAACTATTAGCACTGCTGTCTATCTACCCAGGTTACTTATACCTTCGGAATCTAATACTTAACGTGCAACAAGAAAATGGGATTTACACACATATATTGTATCTAGGTTATACTGTAACACATGTAAAATGTATGCGATTGCCTCTCATCAGGGGGAAGGAGTGGAGGGAGGGGGGGATAATTTGGAAAAATGAATACAAGGGATAATGTTATAAAAAAAATTACTCATGCATATGTACTGTGGGAAAAAAAATCTAAATAATAAAAAAAAAAAAGTTTATGGACCTGCAGAAACCATGGCTCTCGGGAACCAACTCTCCTGGGAGTAAAGTATGCTCCTGAATATGCTTCAATGGCTGAACTATTTTTGAAAAAGAAATGCAGAAGCTGATGGATACCCAAGATGCTCTGTGACTAGTTCTACCAAAATAACTTCTCATGAAAGTTCTGAAGCCATATCTCTATTATACACACATTCCTGCCCTATCATATAGATAAAAGTTCGGCAGGCCAGGAAGTAAAAAAATAAATCGGTCCGATGGAAAGTACCCACATTGCTCAAGGCCGTGGCAAAAGGCCATTCCACCTCCAGTTTCATGGTTTCATGTTCGACGTCTCAGGAGAATCAAGGCTGGTCACCACTGGAACTGGGACATTGCCAAAAACCACACAAGGCAAAGCAGGAAATGGTATTTATTATTTTCTTTACCTTCTCCCCTCTGAGTCAATAAAAGTAACAAAAGTTAGCACTCCCATAGTATTTATTTTTTAAAATATTGGAAATCTCCAAAGTTCCATGATGGGGCCAAGAGCACTGACTAAAGGATGGGTCTTTTTTATTTATTTTTTTCAAATTTAGCATTTCCTCCTTCCTCCATGTTCAGAAAGGCTGGTGGAATGTTTGGTATTGTCCCCAACATCATTCAGGTATTTGTCACCTGAATGCAAGGAGGAAAAAGGCTCAATTTTAATGACCCTTCCCATAGGACCCTGAAGAAACTTTGGGCCCCAAAGAATAACTTGAAGGAAATCCCAAAGGTTCTGATGAGACTCTAGATTAAAAAAAATCCTAACAAGGGAAGGATTATCAGTCTAAAAATCTCTCCCCAATCTGATGTGATATTAAAGACAGATGCACTCAAAAAATAAAAACACGTCCTGTCTCTGCTGAACAAGCTTCTGAGTACAGGGGTCAACAGGAATATAGGAAAAGGAAGACATTCAGAATAGGGCCCTTTATTTGCCACACTGCATTATTACTTCCAGGAACTTTGATTATACTTAACCTCAGTTTGATACCTGTGTTTGCTTTGCTCTACTGCTTTTTTTACAAGGGATGGTTCGCTGTAATAGAAAAGTTAATAGGAGGAGCATTTTTGAAGATGAAGGTGATACGAATACAAAATCAAGAATCAACAAAAATCATCAATAAATCATTAAGAAATATCACTAAATTAAAAATAATGTTAAAATCCATCTGGAGAATCAACATTTTTAGACTCTCTAGGAAAATAATAGAGGTGGGGTGTAACAAGAGTCAAAATTATACAAGGAATGATTATAGACCTTTAACACACAACTCGGGGTGCTGTTTCCCAGCTCAAAAATCACACCCCACCCAAATCACCCAAATCACTCTGAAGATTGAAAGGGGAATGATTTTCCCTCTGAACTACAACTCCCAGAGTATCCATTAGTTCTAAAAATCATATTACATTTCTCCCTGGGTTTGGAATTTTGCAGATGGCTATGATAATTGAAGAATGGCTGAATAAATTATGGTATATGAATGTTATGGAATATTATTGTTCTATAAGAAATGACCAACAGGAGGAATACAGAGAGGTTGGAGAGACTTACATCAACTGATGCTGAGTGAAACGAGCAGAACTAGGAGATCCCTATACACTTCAACAACAATACTGTATGAGGATGTATTCTGATGGACGTGTCCCTCTCCAGCAATGAGATGAAGTAAATCAGCTCCAATTGATCGGTGATGAACAGAACCAGCTATACCCAGGAAAAGAACACTGGGAAATGAGTATGGACCACAACATAACGTTTGTGTTTGCTTGCATTTTTGTTTTCCTTCTCGGGTTTTTTTCTTTCTTTCTAGATCAGACTTTTCTTGTACAGCAAGATAACTGTATAGATATGTATACATATATTGGATTTAACATTTATTTTAACATATTTAACATGTATGGGACTGCCTGTATCTAGGGGAGGGAGTGGGGGGAAAGAGGGGAAAATTTAGAACAGAAGGTTTTGCAAGGATCAATGTTGAAAAATTACCCATGCATATATTTTGTAAATAAAAAACTATAATAATAAAAAGATGGCTATGGTACACTTAATATCCAAATTTATACAGTAGAGCATCAAATTATATTAGCATTTAACAGAACAAAGATGATTAACTCTGTGTCCTAGGTAATCCACTTTATAATGCCATTCACACAATATATATATCAATAATCCATGTAAAAGGCCAAATCCCATGCATAACACTTGAAAAGCTGCTTTGGTGACAGGAGGTCTGAATTTTGTGTTGGCTATATTACATTCACATCTTAGCAGTGCATATAGACCCATCTAGCACAAACATATATGCATATTAGCAAATAAAACCAAAGCAATAAAGATATCCCAGGATTTACAGAATAGTCCGACTATATGCTCACTTCCTGGCTATCTTCGCAGGAAGTAGTGCTATTTCTGAGTCCACTTTATGGGCCATCTTCCCCCCCCCCCATCACTATACCAGTTTTTTAAGGAGAGGGATTATCTTATTTCCTTATATTTGTGCACCCAGTGTAAATGCTCTTTTTACGTATAACGGGCTAGAGGGTTTGGAAAATGGCTCGGGAGAAAACACTTGTCGGACATTTGAACCATGAACAAACAAGTGGCATCTCTGCTTTGTTTTTTGTGTTTGTCTTTTGTAACTCCATTTTCCATTGGCTCCATTATTGCCCCACCCAGGAGAAGCTGGTCATCTGGAATCTCTTGACCATGCTCATTAACTCAGTCTTTGATAGTCTAGTCTCTGACTAGACAGGAAACTCTTCCCAAAGCCTTCCTTTATTTCTCTAAAGGTCAAGGATCTGAATTTTCCAGTTAACTCTCCTCTTGTCATCAGCTGCTTTGTTTAGTTCCCAATCCATGGACCATTGGGCGCATGCTTTTCAGCTTCCTTCTGTGTATTGTCACCCCCCAAAGATTATAAGCATCTTACTTACAAGGGCTATCTTTATTTGGATCAGTAGGCATTTAACAAATATGTATTGATTTGGATTGTTTTGCCATAAGGCTTCTTATGTGCTAATTAGAATCTATGCAAAGAGATAAACCCTTGGACTTTAAGAAATTTATGGGTAAATGTTCTTTTTTTTTTTTTTTTTTCCCTGAGGCTGGGGTTAAGTGACTTGCCCAGGGTCACACAGCTAGCAAGTATTAAGTGTCTGAGACCAGATTTGAACTCCGGTCCTGCTGATTTCAGGTCTTGTGCTCTATCCACTGAGCTACCTAGCTGCCCCATGGGTAAATGTTCTAAAGAATCTAATCAAGGTCAAAAAAGCAAAATTCTATTTCTATAAAAACAATGAGTCCAGCTCTCCCCCTTTCATTTGGCCCCCCTTCCCCCTCAAGCAGTTATGGTGTTCAAAGGTCCCAGAGTATAGGCGTTGGAGCAAAGGAAACACCAAACCTTGTTTCTCTTCTCATTGCTTCCCTAGAATCCTGGGGAATCAAGGAAAACTGATACTCTGCCAATCGACCTCAGAGACGGAACCTTTCCTGATAGCACAAAAGAAGGGGAAACAAAAACGGGAAAGAGTCCATCTTTGTTGATGAACATGAGCTCTTCCCATAACTCTTGCTTCAGATTAACAGTGGAGACAACATGGAGCCATTTGGTAAATTCCATAAGTCACTCTTCCATCAATGGCATTTTGATGCTTCAGATGATACTAGTTTTATTTTTTCTTTCCTGATGTAAATGCTAGCTGACCACAAAATCTTGTTTAAACAGCATTTACTGACACATAATAGTGAAATATGAGTAAAAGCATTGATCCCTCCCTTATATTTACCTTGTGGCTCCAAGGAGCCCTGGAGTACTCAGCAGCCAAACCCAGGTAAAACTGCCTTGGCAGAAGAATGAACTTGACTATGGTAGATTAAGAAGTTTCACTGCTTTTAGTAGCGTAAGATTACTTATTTCAATCGAAGGCAGTATGCTAGAGTGGAGAAAGCTGTCTTTGGGGCCAGGAAACTACTTTTTACTCCCGACTTTGGACTCATGCTGGCTGTGTGATTCTGAGGAAACTAACTAACCCGTCCAGCTCTCAGCCCCAGTCTGACACTACAAGCTGCAGAAAGGCCATGCTGCATTGTAGAGACGAGTTTTCTCATCAGGGAGTGTGCCATATCAATGAATTCGCAAATCTAGTCCCTATTCTAATATCTGATCTGGAATAAGAAATTTATTCCACAAATTGTGGTTGTTTATCCTTTGTTTTTCTGAAGAAGACCAGTGAGATCACTTTTGGATGATGGCTTTGTGCATGAAATGAGGCCGTGCTGCATTAAGCCACCAGCCTCGGTCTGTCTTCCAATCATCAGTCCCGTGGCAAGGACAAAAGTCAGGATGACTGGTGATGGTCCAGGATGCAGTGGTTGACTTTGGCATCTTCCATGTCTGAGTGCACCGTAATACCTGCCTCAGTTGCCTTTGTGGCTGACAGAACAAATGAATGCTAAAAACCATCTTTACAAGTAACTGGGGAAAAAAATAAAATTCTATTTTAAAAAATCCACAGCCTGTATATGACAAACCAGACACATATCTGGTTCCCACTTAAATCTGGTGAAATTCACATACTTGGAAAACTTGGACCCTTCTTTACTTCTGAGCATTTTGCTTCGTATTTCCCTATGCCCACAGGTGGACCCACAAGACCTTGTCAATCATTACTTCCCAGTTCCATGAGGCTCAGCCTGAGACTTTTTCTCAGGGATTATGTTTAATCACCCTAAGTCTAGTCATTTTTGGGTAAAAGTCATAGGGAAAGTATTACCATATTTATTAGAAATTTCCCATATTCGAAATTATTTTGTTTCTAATATTTCTATGTTATTCTAATTCTAATATTTCCCCAATATTGACATATTAGATATTAAATTCTCTTAGTATTATGAAAATAAGTTTGAACTTGTGGATCTCCTGAAATCTCTCTGGGATCGTCAGGATCTCTGCATTATATTTGGAGAAAAGCTCTTATCTAGTTGGGAAGACTTGAGTCTAGACTAACCCTAAATTCATCCTACTTCTGACATAAACTGGCTGTTTGTCTCTAGGAAAAACACTTCACTTCTTTGCTTTTGCTGCTGTTCAGTTGTTTCACTTGTATTTAATTCTTTATGACCCCAATTTTTTTTTTTGGGGGGGGGGGGTTGGCAAAGATACTACACTTCCTTCTCCAGCTCATTTTACTGATGAGGAACCTGAGATAAGCAGGGTGAAATAACTTACCCAGGATCACACAGTTTGTGTCTAAGACTGCATTAGAACTCATGAAGATGGCTCTTACTGATTCCAAGTGCAGGGCTCTACCCATTGCACTGCTAGCTTCCAGTCTTTTGGATTATACCCAGGCAACTTTAAGATCAAGAGTTGCATTAGTGAAGAGCATTTCTTCACTCTGAGTTCCCTCCTTAACAATCACAGTCCAGACCAGAAAATAAAAATATCTATTATATTTGAGGCACTGGGAATATAAAGACAAAAAAAGAAAGAAAGGGTCTCATCCTTTGCAGTGTATATATCCTCTCTAGGGGAAAACAAAATGTATCTAGATTAGGAGATTTGAGGTACAAAATGCAAAAAATTAATTAATTAATTAATAAACACTTGGTTAACTGATAAAAGAGCAAGGAAGCAAAACCAGCTGAACATAAATACAATGACAACAATATGACCAACGAGCAACATTAAGAGACAGTGGAACTCAATTCTGGAGAACAGCAGGAGTTTTCCCATGATTCTCTGCATTCTTCATATTGGTCATTTCTTCTGATGCTCCTTCTGTCAGGAAGGACGAATCAACAAAGGAAGCTTCTGGGGCTATAGTTAACTTCACATCGCAGTGGTAGCATAGGATTTTGTAACTCCAGGAGGGAGTCCTTGAAGTAAAATGAGTTTCTAAGTTTTTACTGCGTTTCTTGAAATTGTTTGCTAAAAATCCCCATGGTTTTACTCAAGGGAAAGAGGAACTTACTCTTAGAAACACATTGCTATATCCATCACTTTCCCTCCAAAGAGAGCACTTCCCTACCAACAAACACCCTAGTTTCCCACCTCCCAACTGAGAGGTGATGGACTCAGGGTACAAAATGAGACCTATTTTTAGACATGACTCATGGAGGAATCTAATTTTCTTCGTTATGCATATTTGTTCAAATGTTTTCTTTTTTTATCAATAGAGGGAGAGACATGTGAGGGAAAAAATGCTTATTAATTAAAAAATCATTTTTTAAATATAGCCTGCATTAGTAGTTCTTAACCTAAGGTCCATGAGCTTAGAATTTTTAAAAAATATTTTGATAATTTTCTTTTAATTCATTTGGCTTCCTTGTAAGCCTGTGTATTTTAATTTGTGTGTGTAAAAGCAATAATGCTTAAAAGGTCCGCAACACAAAATTACAGAGTCCCTGCTCTCATTGATGGCTCTTTTTTATACTTCCAGAGAAGTATGATATAGTAGGAATAACATGGCATCGGAGTTGGAATAAAATAAGCCAAGTTCAAGTGTGGCTCTGCCATTAACTATTGTTGGGATGTGGGGCAAGTCCTTTAACCTCTGTGAGTTTTAATTTCAGTAAAATAAAGTAGTAGGTAAGGTGCTCTCTAAGATCCTTTGCAACTCTAAAGCTATGATTCTAGAATCCTATTTTTCCAGTATCCTCTTTTATGACTCTACACCATCGGTCCTCAAACTTTTTAAATAGGGGACAGTTCACTGTCCCTCAGACTGTGGGAGGCCGGACTAGAGTAAAAACAAAAGCTCATACTCTGTCTCTGCCCCTCAGCCCATTTCCCATAACCCGGCAGGCCGCATAAACATCCTCAGTGGGCCGCATCTGGCCCGTGGGCCGTAGTTTGGGAACCCCTGCTCTACACCAGCATATTGCTCTTTAAAAGTTAGAGTTATATGCCTAAAGGACTATAAAATTGTGTATACCCCTTGATCCCAGCAGTATCACTATTGGGACTGTATCCCAAAGAGATAATAAAAAGGGGAAAGGACCCAATGTTTGTGGCAGCTCTTTTTGTAGTAGCCAGAAACTGGAAACTGAGTGGATGCTCATCTGTTGGAGAATGTCTGAATAAATTGTGGTATATGGATGTTATGGAATATTATTGCTCTGTAGGAAATGACCAGCAGGAGGAATACAGAGAGGCCTGGAGAGACTTACATCAACTGATGCCTGAGTGAAATGAGCAGAACCAGGAGACACTGTACACTTCAGTAACAATACTGTATGAGGACCAATTCTGATGGACGTGGCTCTTCTTAATGATATGATGATACAAAACAATTTCAATAGGCTTGGGATGGAAAACGCCAATCACATCCAGAGAGAGAACTATGGAGACTGGGTGTGGATCAAAGCGTAGGATTTTCACCTTTTTTGTTTGTTTTGTTGTTGTTTTTCTTTTTCGTGTTTAGTTTTTCTTTTTGGTCGGATTTTTCTTGCACAACATGACAAATAGGGAAATATGTTTAAAAGGATTGTACATGTTAAAAGGATTTAACCTATAGGAGATTGTTTGCTTTCTTGGGAGGGGAGATGTAAAGGAGGGAGGAAGAAAATTTTAGAACACAAAGTTTTACAAAAATGTACGTTGAAAATTACCTTTTACAAGTATTTGAGAAATAAAATATTATTAAAAACAATAAAAATAAAATATAAAGCATGTTTTCATCAATTTCTATGACTATAAAGACAAATTCCTAACAGAAAAATAGAGAAAGTCTATCATGCAACTAAACACAAAGGAAAAGTCTACTTTTGTAACAGCTTCACAAAAACTCCCCCATACAGGAAGCATCTACTTTTAGAATCATAGAACATCAAACATTTCCCCTCAATGGTTGCACTAATGGGCAGAACTCTTAAGCCATCCCTGCAGGGAGTGATTCTCTCCTGGAGTGATGATACATAAATCTTGAGTGAGACTCCCCGAAATCCCAGATTGAGACTGATTTCTATTCCATTAAGTACATTTAATTTTCATTTCAGTGGGTTTTTATTTCCTATAATCTATATTTTGTAAGACTCAGAGAAAATGTATGTTACTGTTCATGTTAATTATACATGATAGTACCATTGTTTTAAAAAATGTATTTTAAACATTCTTATTTTAAAAGTTGGAATTCTACATTCTGGCTCTCTCTGTCTCTGTCTCTGTCTCTCTGTCTCTGTGTCTGTGCATGTGTGTGTATCTCTCTGTCTCTCTCTGTCTCTGTCTGTCTTCTGTCTCTGTCTCTCTCTCTTGTCTCTCGCTGTTAGGATTACCAGGTGAGAACTCAGGTTGTCTGGACAGTGATGAGGTGAGAACTCAGTTTGACTTGACAGTTCTCTGGCTCAGACCTTTGGTTTGTCCTTTAAAGGAGTTTATTACCTTAGGAATTCTAGGAGGAGCAAGCTCATTGGTTGAAGTGGTTCTTCCCAGAAGCCCTTGTATGATCTCACGCCCATATACTGGGAGGATAAAAGAGGCAACATTGGGCCTGGACAAGCAGTCTGGACTGGGGAAGGACAAGAGCTGGAGGAGATTCAGAGCCAGGATTCAGGAAGAAGAAGAGGCTTGCTGAGGCTTCAGAAGCCTCCAAGAAACCTGCTCATAGAGGAAAAGATTATACAGAAAAGAAACCTACTCCCCAGAGAAAGATTACAACGAGAGATGATCAGAACTTTGCATCTCGCTGTCTCTCTCTATCTCTGTCTCTCTGTCTCTCTCTGTCTGTCTCTGTCTCTCTCTGTCTCTCTCTGTCTCTATCTCTTTCTGTCTCTCTCTCTCTGTGTCTCTCTTTGTCTCTGTCTCTCTCTCTGTCTCTCTTTATCTCTGTTCTCTCTCTATCTCTGTCTCTGTCTATCTCTTTCTGTCTCTCTCTCTCTGTGGCTCTCTTTGTCTCTGTCTCTGACTCTGTCTCTCTCTGTCTCTGTCTCTCTCTGTCTCTCTCTATCTCTGTCTCTGTCTCTATCTCTTTCTGTCTCTCTCTGTGGCTCTCTTTGTCTCTGTCTCTGACTCTCTGTCTCTCTCTGTCTCTGTCTCTCTCTCTCTCTGTGTCTCTCTGATTCGGTCTCTGTCTCTCTCTGTCTCTATCTCTTTCTGTCTCTCTCTCTCTGTCTCTCTCTATCTCTGTGTCTCTCTGTGTCCTCTCTGACTCTGTCTCTGTCTCCTTCTGTCTGTCTCTCTGTCTCTCTCTTTGTCTCTGTCTCTCTCTGTCTCTCTCTATCTCTGTGTCTCTCTGACTCTGTTTCTCTCTGTCTCTCTCTTTGTCTCTGTCTCTGTGTGTCTCTGTCTCTCTCTGTCTCTCTCTCTCTCTCTTTATCTCTCTTTCTCTCAGTTACTCACATTGAGAAGGCAAGTACTACAACCTTCTTTTCTGAGGGAAATAGAAGAAACAGCCAGAGAAGTCCTGGAAAGACAGCAAGCTTTGTCCAATCCTAGCTCTATTATTGTCTGAGTGACTTTGGGAAAATAATTCAATCTCTGGAGCTCAGCTCCCTCATCTACAAATTCAAAGGATTGGGATAGAGAGGGTGACTTCATACTCTAGCTCTTAAGTCATCAAGAGAACTTTAAAAACCAGATTGCTCTCATCTCTGGTCTTGTTTTCCTTTGTCCTGCCCACTGTTGAAGCAAATAGTCCCTTTATATACGTATAGTCCCTTTATATACTACATTGTGCAGTGCATTTAGACAGAAAAGAGAGATAATGGTGTCTAGTTAGGAAGACCCAAATTTAAGTATTGCCTCTGACCTATACAGGACAGCTAGATGGCCCAGTGGTAGAACACTAGTTTTAGAACCAGGGAGACTCATCTCCCTCAGTTCAGATCTGGCCTTATGTACTTCCTAGCTGTATGACTCTGGGTAAGTCACTTAACCTTATTTACCTCAGCTTCCTCATCCGTAAAATGGGCTGGAGAAGGAAATAATCAGTCCAAGAAAAGCCCAGATGGGTTCATGAAGAGTCAGCTCGACTGAAAAAATGACTGGATGAAAATCTGGCACATACTTCCAAGTCTTTTACTTGAACAGAGCTGCCTCAAGTAGCTGTTGCTGTTTTACCAAATAACCTCTCTTCTTAAATAGTAGTTCTCCAACTATGTTTTTTTTCCTGCCCATGGTACAATATTATTCTTTGTCACAAGGCATCATGACATGCCATGAGAAAGTTGGGAGCCTCATGGTCTGTCCGCTGCTGCTATAAATTCCACCCAATTTATGGCAGACTCGGTGGAAATTCTCAGCACATACCATGGCGCTCCCTGTGAGAACGTGTCCCCGAAAGGCTGCGGGTTCGTTTCTGTTTTCCTGGCTTACGCTCATAGAATAACGGATTTAGAGCCAGCAGGGACCTTAAGAATCACTCTCTCTTGGCATCGTGGTTTTAAATAAGTGGAAGGAAATACTAAATTTTAGTTAGATAATGGTGAAAATAAAGATGTCACTTTTTCCCCGCTCCAAGTTCAAAGACTCTTTGAAACCTCTCCAGGAAGCCCGGAGGAGGAATCTGTGGATCTCAAGTTAAGAATCCATGATTCTGGCCAAATCCCTTCTGTTTCCATTTGACGGATGTGAATACTGAAAAGGTGAAGCATTTTACCCAAAATCACACAAGCAGAAGCAAGTTCTCTCACTCCGCATCTAATGTTCTTTTCCAGTACTCTGCTATATCAATTTACTTCTCTGTAAAATCCATGGTAATTAGCGTTAGAGGCAAGAACAGTGAGTTATACTGCCCAAACAAACAGTTTAAAAGTATGATCAAAGAGAAAGGGTCAGAAATGCCAAATCTAAAAAACAAGCCAACCACTTCAGTATTAATATATTCAAGAGTTTTGATCAACTGGGGCAAGACTTCTGAAAATTGTCCCTATTTTCCAGACCTTATTCTCCATGAATCCACAAATGAGTTACCAGTGGAAGCTAGGAACAAAATCTGGCCAGGAAGAAGAGAAAACGGAACATGTGCCCGGGAAGGCACAAGAATGAGCGGTGGGTTTTGGTGACTGGTTCAGAATGATGGGGAATTGATAATGAATAAAAGAAGAAGGTGGTGGGGGCAGCTAGGTGGTGCAGTGGATAGAGCACCAGCCCTGAAGTCAGGAGGACCCGAGTTCAAATCTGATCTCAGACACTTAACACTTCCTAGCTGTGTGACCCTGGGCAAGTCACTTAACCCCAGCCTCAGGAAAAAAAAAGAAGAAGAAGGCGGTGAACTCACCCCATCAGGGAGGACAATTTCCGGAAGCAGTTACATTCAAACCCATCTTTCCATCCAGTATTTGAAGCAGGAATATATTTTATTCACTCAGAGGAATGAGAAATAAAAAGTAAATCCTAGCACATAGTAGGTACTTAATAAATAACTGTTGGTTCATAGGCTCATAGATGTAGAAAAGATCTCAAAGGTTACCTAGGGCAGCTTCTTAATCTTTGTAACCCCAGTATCTAACACAGCCCCTGTGTTATATCCACGTACCTGGCCCATAGTAGGTACTTTATGAATGTTGGTTGGTTGATTGGACTGGACAGCTACAATAACAATAAGGTATTTCTCTTTAGTCTCGATGTCCATCACTACCTAATAATTAGGAAGGAAAAAACCCATTGTCCTTCCTTGGATTCACAGCCTGCTCCCCTGCCTTTTCCCAAGCCTTGGAGAAGATGCTTTGCTCAGATTTTCCAGTGAAGTCAATTGAGGTTAAGAACAAGAAAAAAATGATAATTAAATCAACAAACTCAAAACAGGCTTCAAAACAGGCAGCTGCTCTGCCACCAAAGATGATCCGCAATGCAATGCTGCCCAACTCCCTACTGGCTACAGTGATGTCCCATTGAAACATAAGCTTTGCTGTTCTTAACTCAATCCTCTTAACTCCGTAGGAGAGGGAAAAAATCAAGGACAAGAACACGCTACGTGGATAACTGCAGCAGGACACGGGCGCGGGGAGGAGGGGCAAGAACAGTGGTTAGCTGGCTCTTTCCTTTCATTCACTCTTTGTTGTTTTTTGTTTTGCAAGGCGATGGGGTTCTATGACTTGCTCAGGGTCATACAGCTAGTAAGGGTCAGTTGTCTGAGCTGGATTTGAACTCCAGAGCTGACGCTCTATCCCCCGTGCCATCTAGCTTTCATTTATTCTTTATGATATTTATTGGTGAGAATGGCTCATTTACTACAAAACAAGATAGGGAACCTTATCTACAATAGTTCTGAAATCGCCATCCTTTCATTCCAGGGGATGTGTTGGGTGTGTAGGTTTGTGTTTTTCCTAATTTTTATGGGACAAGCAATTAAGGGAGAGCATGATACAGTAGGAAAACTGCTTTGGAGTCTCCAGGCTTTTTTATTATATTAAAGTGAAGAGATTTGACTAAGGGGACGCCCAGGTCCATCCACCTCTAAATCTGTGTTCCTATGACTCTAGCATGTTCTTTGTATGTAGCCAGTATTGATAATCCTTCTGCAAGTAAAGACTAGAGATTATTTCTTCAACAAGCCCTCAGAAACTTAACACTTCCTGGCTGTGTGACCCTGGGCAAGTCACTTAACCCCAATTGCCTCAGCAAAAATAAAGAAAGAAAGAAGAAGCTTAAGCTTATCTTAAGTTTTCTTAAGCTCTTGTTATGTACCAGTTACTGTTCTGACTTCTAAGGATACAAATAAAAGCACATCAGACAGTCTTTGATGTCTTGGAGTTTTCATTTTAATGGTGGAAATAAAAAGAGAAGCGATGTCCAAGATGTGACTTGGAGAAGGCCCTTAGCAGGTATTCTAATGGGGAAACTGAGGCCCGGAGAAGTCAAGGGCACAAAGGTGGACACATGACAAGGCAGGATTGGCACTCAGACCTAATCCGCCAAGTTCACCCTTCTTTTCCCTCCCTCACCTTTCACTTCCTTTCCTTTTTGCTTTCACTTCCTTTTCTAGCCTCTCCTGTTTTTAATGATATTCCTTCCTCTACTTTTTAATGTGTCTCATTGATGGTAACAGGCTTTGCCCACTTGTCTGGCTTTCCTTTACCCTTTGGGTCATCCACAACATGTACTTTTTAGGCCTCTAAAATGGACAGTGATTGGCAGGTATACAAAATCCCTAGGACCACCTCGGTATTGAATGTATGGGCTTTTACGTCAGGGAGCGATTTGGAATCATTGGGGAAAAACCATTTCACAATTTCTAAATTGCAACCTAGCTGCCTTTGGCCAGTCAGTTCTGAGACTTCAAGGAACAGAGACAAAGCCACCAACAAAATGAATCTAATTAGAAGGTTTGTTGAGTAACATACAAACCACATGAGCTACCCATTCCAAAAGAGAGGGTGAACCCATCTTTGGCCCACCTCGTTGATGCCCGCTGAGTCTCCGTCTTTGTCCAGCACAATAAGAGCTCCCAGAAAGTCAACTCTCACCACAGTGACAGTCCAACAACGAAAGCTCCTGGTTTCTAGGGACTGTGGAGTGAAGTCTGGACTGGGTTAGACAAAAGAAGGGACAACTTCTTACAAAATCATCAGCTTTGGGGAGAACAGATATAAGATTGCATTTGTTACAAAGGTTTTATTTTTCTTATTTTCCCAGGGAATGGGCGGATGTAGGAGGATGAGGTCAGTCAATCGGCATTTTTAAGTGCCTACTATTGCTGGATATTGTGCAAGTAATGGGGAAGAAAATAAATTTCTGATCTTTGAAAAAAAAATAAACATGTTGTCCTTCCTTTTATCTAAAAAATTCCCAGTAGGATCCAACTATCTCATTGTCCATCTGCAATTCCCACCCAGGGGATTAACTCAGTGACCTGCCTATCCAATTCCCGTCAGAGTCCAAACGATAGATATTCCTTATCCATTTTATCTTTTTTCCCATATAGATTGCTAGGTTGGTCTCTTTTGAATAGCCATGATTCATTTAGGCGGTTACATACACTCCAAGATTTGACACAATCAGCACGACTTTAGGAGCTTCCCAAGTGGCAGAGATACAATTCCAGCACAGCCCCTTGTCTCCTAATCTAGAGAACTTTCTGCTGCACCGTGCCATGATTTCATAACTGAAGTCCAGTAAGAGTGATCATGAGTTATTATGGAGAGATGCAGTCCCCGGATGGAGAAAGGATGCTCACTGTCTAAACTGTGACATGTCATGGGAGAGGAAGTTCATCGACTTAATCCATTAGAACCTACATCTTGCTCAGGTACTGCAGATAACCCAATTTAGTCTGTTTATACTGACCTGGCAGATCTATTTTGTCCAGAGGAGATGGACTGGGAGTGATATACAGACGGAGATGAGATGAATCTCCATGAGTGCAGCTAATAATTCTCAAGGATTTCCCCTTTGTCCTGCTTTTATTTTACCCAGCCCATTAATGACTGATGCATTCTGAGCAGTGTGGTGATGAATTTCCCTCATCTTTGCTAAGTTGTCTGCTTCCAGGACTCAAGGTCTTTTTAGCTTTATGGGCCTACAAGAGCTTAGGCCCTGCTAGTCTAACCTTCCAGAACCGGGGCTGGGGTTGAGGGAACAAGGCAGGAATTGAACAATTCTAATTAATACTACAACACATTTTATAGTTGTGTTTTACTTTTAATTCAAGAACTGGTTTTATACTAACTAGCTATTTTTTCATTAAGATACAAAAAGGAACCATGGAGTATGATGTTAGTTTTCTTAATGATCTAATTCTTTTATTTACTACATCACAGCTTCTTTATTTCCAATTTATCTCTTTCATTTCAGGATAATTCATCTTTGTTTTCACAAAAATGATCTTAATTTGGTGATATTTTCCAGGATATATTATGCTATTTATTAGATACAAGGAAGAACCATGGAGTATGACGTTTGTTTTCTTAATGTTCTAATTCTTTTATTTGCTACATCACAGCTTCTTGTTTATTTCCAATTTATCTCTTTCATTTCAGGATAATTTATCTTTGTTTTCACAAAAATGATCTTAATTTGGTGATATTTTCCAGGATATATTATGTTATTTATTAGATACAAGGAAGAACCATGGAGTATGACGTTAGTTTTCTTAATGTTCTAATTCTTTTATTTGCTACATCACAGCTTCTTGTTTATTTCCAATTTATCTCTTTCATTTCAGGATAATTCATCTTTGTTTTCACAAAAATGATCTTAATTTGGTGATATTTTCCAGGAAATATTATGTTATTTATTAGATACAAGGAAGAACCATGGAGTATGACGTTTGTTTTCTTAATGTTCTAATTCTTTTATTTGCTACATCACAGCTTCTTGTTTATTTCCAATTTATCTCTTTCATTTCAGGATAATTTATCTTTGTTTTCACAAAAATGATCTTAATTTGGTGATATTTTCCAGGATATATTATGTTATTTATTAGATACAAGGAAGAACCATGGAGTATGACGTTAGTTTTCTTAATGTTCTAATTCTTTTATTTGCTACATCACAGCTTCTTGTTTATTTCCAATTTATCTCTTTCATTTCAGGATAATTTATCTTTGTTTTCACAAAAATGATCTTAATTTGGTGATATTTTCCAGGAAATATTATGTTATTTATTAGATACAAGGAAGAACCATGGAGTATGACGTTAGTTTTCTTAATGTTCTAATTCTTTTATTTGCTACATCACAGCTTCTTGTTTATTTCCAATTTATCTCTTTCATTTCAGGATAATTTATCTTTGTTTTCACAAAAATGATCTTAATTTGGTGATATTTTCCAGGATATATTATGCTATTTATTAGATACAAGGAAGAACCATGGAGTATGACGTTAGTTTTCTTAATGTTCTAATTCTTTTATTTGCTACATCACAGCTTCTTGTTTATTTCCAATTTATCTCTTTCATTTCAGGATAATTCATCTTTGTTTTCACAAAAATGATCTTAATTTGGTGATATTTTCCAGGAAATATTATGTTATTTATTAGATACAAGGAAGAACCATGGAGTATGACGTTTGTTTTCTTAATGTTCTAATTCTTTTATTTGCTACATCACAGCTTCTTGTTTATTTCCAATTTATCTCTTTCATTTCAGGATAATTTATCTTTGTTTTCACAAAAATGATCTTAATTTGGTGATATTTTCCAGGAAATATTATGTTATTTATTAGATACAAGGAAGAACCATGGAGTATGACGTTAGTTTTCTTAATGTTCTAATTCTTTTATTTGCTACATCACAGCTTCTTGTTTATTTCCAATTTATCTCTTTCATTTCAGGATAATTTATCTTTGTTTTCACAAAAATGATCTTAATTTGGTGATATTTTCCAGGATATATTATGCTATTTATTAGATACAAGGAAGAACCATGGAGTATGACGTTAGTTTTCTTAATGTTCTAATTCTTTTATTTGCTACATCACAGCTTCTTGTTTATTTCCAATTTATCTCTTTCATTTCAGGATAATTTATCTTTGTTTTCACAAAAATGATCTTAATTTGGTGATATTTTCCAGGATATATTATGCTATTTATTAGATACAAGGAAGAACCATGGAGTATGACGTTAGTTTTCTTAATGTTCTAATTCTTTTATTTGCTACATCACAGCTTCTTGTTTATTTCCAATTTATCTCTTTCATTTCAGGATAATTTATCTTTGTTTTCACAAAAATGATCTTAATTTGGTGATATTTTCCAGGAAATATTATGTTATTTATTAGATACAAGGAAGAACCATGGAGTATGACGTTAGTTTTCTTAATGTTCTAATTCTTTTATTTGCTACATCACAGCTTCTTGTTTATTTCCAATTTATCTCTTTCATTTCAGGATAATTTATCTTTGTTTTCACAAAAATGATCTTAATTTGGTGATATTTTCCAGGATATATTATGCTATTTATTAGATACAAGGAAGAACCATGGAGTATGACGTTAGTTTTCTTAATGTTCTAATTCTTTTATTTGCTACATCACAGCTTCTTGTTTATTTCCAATTTATCTCTTTCATTTCAGGATAATTTATCTTTGTTTTCACAAAAATGATCTTAATTTGGTGATATTTTCCAGGATATATTATGCTATTTATTAGATACAAGGAAGAACCATGGAGTATGACGTTAGTTTTCTTAATGTTCTAATTCTTTTATTTGCTACATCACAGCTTCTTGTTTATTTCCAATTTATCTCTTTCATTTCAGGATAATTTATCTTTGTTTTCACAAAAATGATCTTAATTTGGTGATATTTTCCAGGATATATTATGCTATTTATTAGATTTTTAACATATTATCTTCAGTATTAATAAGCCATGTTTGTTGCTTAATTCTTCAGAGATAATCTTCTAAAGCTTTTGCCCAGGATTTAGAAATCACAGTGTTCCATAGTCTGATTGCAATACAGTTCTGAATTCTGGATTTGCATGGAATTGTTCTCTTTAGTCCCTTAATACCTTTTTATTTCTAGGCTTCTCGCAGTCCCCCATTTCATGCCACAGACATTAGAGATTCAGAAAAGAAAGCTCTTCTCACTAAAGTCTTTGGCACTGTCAAATAGTTATAGGTTTGTTAATAAAAATAACACATAAAAACAAATGATTCATAACATCTGCTTCAGTGGTGGGCCCTAAGGATTATGGGATATTTCCATCTGACTTGACGCTGAAACCTCCTGAATGTGTTGTTTCCCTTTATTAGAATGTAAACTCCTTGAGAGCAGGGGCTGTCAACTTTCCTACTTGTTGTCCCGGCCCATGGTCCAGGGCTTGGAACAAAGAAAGGGTTTGAGAAATTCTCTTTCATTCATTTAGTCCAAATTCAACAGTTGAAGCATCCGTGAAGTCCCAAATGGGTAGATATAGAAACCTGACAGATATGTATATGTGTGTGTGTGTGTGTATAAAATAAACCCCTCTGCGACCTGGTAGATGATTTGGGGTAATTGTACTAGAAGAAAAACACATCTTTCTATGACCAACCCAGTAATAAACCTCTGAAAAATTACCTATTAAGCTAGCCTTCAGGCTACATACATGGAGTCCTTCACCAGATTACCAGATTGCTAGATCCTTCACCAGATTACCAGATTGCCAGATCCTTCACTACATCACTAGATTGCCAGATCCTTCACTACATCACCAGATTGCTAGATCCTTCACCAGATCACCAGATTGCTAGATCCTTCACCAGATCACCAGATTGCTAGATCCTTCACCAGATCACCAGATTGCTAGATCCTTCACCAGATCACCAGATTATCATCTTAACAGCACTCACCAAAGAAGGATTCAGAAACTTTTGGGAAACATGTATGAACTGATGCAGAGTTAAATGAACAGGACCACGAGAACAATGTTTAGAGTGACTGCAGTAATATCAAGGAAAATAACATTAAAAGGCTTAATACTTATGATCAACGCTGCCAGGCAGGCAATTTGTCACTGAGTATTAGTTAAATGTCAGTTAGGCAGCAATGGATGCGGTACTAAGGCTAGAATCGGGAAGACATCTTCATGAGTTCAAAGCTGGCCCCAGACACTTATTAGTCACGTGATCCTGGACAAGCCATTTAGCCCCCTTTGCCTTAGTTCTTTGGCTATGGAATGAGTCGGGTAAGAAAACATTAAACCTCTCTGGGATCTCTGCCAAGAAAACCCCAAATGGGGTGGAGAGGAGTTGGACGTGACTGAGAACAAGTAAACAGCAAATGTCTATCTACTCTATGGGGCAGCTGGGTGGCGCAGTAGATAGAGCACCAGCCTTGAAGTCAGGAGGACCCGAGTTCAAATCTGGTCTCAGACACTTAACACTTCCTGGCTGTGTGATCCTGGGCAAGTCACTTAACCCCAGCCTCAGGGGAGGGAAAAAAAAGTCTACTCTATGCTAAGCACCAGGGATATGAAAAATTTTGACAATTGAGAGGAGGACAGACTAGAACGGGGAACACTTAGGTCAGGAGACCCACCAGCAGGAGAACACAACAGTCCTAGCATGAGGCAACGAGGGCCTGCACCACAGTGGATACAATATCAGAAGAGGACGTGTGCAAAAGATGTTATGAATATGGAAGTTACAGTACTTGACAACTTATTGAAAATTATTATTACAATTATAATAATAGCATTTTGAGGTTTGAAAATCTTTGCAAATATTATTTTATCCTCACAACAACCTGAAAAGTAGGTGCTATTATCATTCCCCTTTTATAGGTGATAAAATTGAGGCAGCCAGTGGTCTTGCCAAGGGTCACACAGCTGATAGGGTAGAGGTTAAAGTTGAACTCAAATTTTCCCAGGCAGGAACTCTATTACCTCATGTTACCCAAATACTCTCAGTGAATAAGGGGGTGAGAGAGTGAGGCAACAGGAGCCTCCCCTAGTTTGTGAGCCTTGGTGACGGGAAGAATGGTGGTATCCCCCACAGTAATACACAATAGCATAACCAGTGGTATCCGGTGGAGGGTATCCCCCACAATAATGAGGCAGTTAGGAAGAGAAGAGAGTTTGGGGCAAAAAAAATATGAATTCTGTTTTGAACATGTCGAATTTGAGATGTCTGTGAGGCCTTCCATTTTCAACGACCGATGAGTAGCTGGAGATGAAAGCCTGTGTATCGGAAGAGATGGTGGGCCTGGTTAAATAGATCTGAGCATCATCTGCAGAGAGATGACCATGGAATTCTGGGAGCTGATGATATTGTCTAAGGAAAATAGAATCGAGAGTGAGAGAAAAGACTCGGGACAGAGCCATGGGGTCACTTAGAATTGGTGGGCGTGATCCGGGTGAAGGTCCATTGAAGGAGGATGAGAAGATGTGGTCAGACACGTAGGAGAAGAAGTAAGAGACAGCAGAGTCCTAAACCCCTAGAGAGAAGAAGGGAACATAGAGAAAAGGGGCAGGGGCAATGTCTCCAGAGCTGGATAGGAATGAAGCCTGAAAAGGAGACATCAGAACTGATGGTGAAGACATCATCGACATCTCTGGAGAGGGCACTTCCCGGTGAACGGCAAAACTGGAAGCCAAGAGGGCAGTTGGAAGAGAAGGGCAGAGCACAAGCGAAGGGCCTTTTGGAGAGAGTGCGCAGGGAGTCCTGCCATGAAGGGCAGGGCAGTCCTAAGGTGATAGCAAGGGAACATGAACAGGTCAACTGAGGATTAAGGGAGACAGAGACATGTTTATGGACGGTAGAAAAGCAGCCAAAAGGATGGAGAAACGAAAATCAGTGAGAGAAGAGGGGGAATATTACTGGAAAAGAAAGGAGGGGGTTTCCATCATTGCTGCAAGTGGAGGAGTTTGCCTTGGGGAGAATCAAGGAGGAGATGGCGGTAGAAGGAACTAAGGGATATGAGATAAGGAGAAAAGAACTTTTCTGGTAATGAACCATTCCTCCCATCTCTTGGCAAAGAAGTAGTAAGCTAATGGAAGGGAGGGAGAAACAGAGGCAGAGAGGCAGAGAGGGAAATACAGAGAGACCTCACAAAGACAGAGATTTTAGACATGACCAATATATCTATTTCTTTTGGTTAACTATATTTGTTAGAAGTGAAGGCTTTCCCCTGAAATCAGTAGTGATTTAAATATAAACATTAAATATGCAAAAAACCAAAAAAGAGCATTGGTGAAAAAAATGTACAGCCAAAAAACTAAACAAAAGAAAATTCAGAAGGGGGTCCAAGCAATGAAGGCGATTTTGTTATTACCTTAAATTTAACGTACATTAAAACCATAAAATGTATGAAACAAAAGTTCTTGGTTTCATATAAACCTCATTTTTTTCTTCTTTACTTATTGAAAAATTGTATTTATTAATGAATTTCAAACTCTAATAAAAAAAATAAATATTTTAAGTACTTGCCAGAGCTCCCACTCTACAGGTATAACCTTTAAGGACTGAGGATCACCTCTCCTCCAAGGAGAAGACTTTAAAGGATGGTCTCCTCTCCTCAGGAGAAGAGCTGATCTGAATATCTTTGATATGGATGGAACACTGGGCCTGGAGTCAGGAAAACCTGGCTTCCTAGCTGTGTGATTTTGGGCAAATCATTTAACCCCTGTCTTCCTCAGTTTTTTCATCTGCAAAATGGGGGACATAATAATATCTATTTCCCAGCATCTTCATGAGGATCAGATAAGATTTTATAAAACACTTTGCAAACCTTAAAATATTTGACTTAGAGACAATTATGACAAACAATAATAGCCAGAATTTAGTTAGCTATTATTATTCACAAGCTAAAGTGGATCGCTTACTATCCCCAGTAGAAAAGCTCCATCTCCTGCCTCCATGGCAGGATTCCTGATACCCAGAATGCCCTCCCTGCTCACCTCTACCTCTGAGAATATCTAATTCCCCTTTAGGTTCAGCTCAGATACCACCTCCTACATAAGACTTTTATTTTGTTGTATTGATTTATGTCCAGACATGTTATATCCCCCATCTTCCAGCAGCAAAGGCTGTTATGTATCTTCTTTTATATATCCAATGCCTAGTAAAGTATTTTGTATATAATAGTTGTTTGTTGAATGAATGCATGTCTCTAGAAAGTCGCTTTGAGATCTAGAGATCTGTCCCTGTGGATCATAAAGGAGAGCTGCTATTTGGCAGCAGAATCTCCAAGGGGACAGAGAGAACACGGCTCCAATTCTGGCTTTTCTTTCTGTAATTTCCTCTTGTTTCCACTGGAGCAGATTTTTGAGCTCCATCTCCAGCTTTAGCCATCCTACTTCCAGCAGACTCCCCTTTTCTACTTCAAAAACTGGTCTCCTCACAGAAGATTAATATCATGACAAAAGAACGACTTGTTAGGAGTCCAATCCAAGATAAACAATAAAAGGAGTGTGAATCTTCTTTAAGAGCCATCGGCAGATTGGCTGTGTGGGATTGTACTCCCCTGAATTCCTTTCTGAACTCTGCCAAACTCCCATGTGTGATTAATTGCAACGTGGAATTATAATCCTCATTTTGGACGGAATTATCATGTAGATGTTCCACATGAAAGAGGAAGCATAAAGCTGAGAAAATTCAGGTTTGGTGGACAAGAAACTCCAGGCCCAGAATGAAGTTGAGAGAAGGAATAAAAATCCTCATCTCTTCTGGTCCTGCAGGCCAGAAAACAAAGATGGCCTCTGAGAGGCTCTCAAAAAGGTTTCAAACCTTCATTTCATGAGTGCTCCAGAAAACAGCCAGACCTGAAGGGAAAATGCCCCAAATCTCAACTGTCTGAATTGCCAATACAAATCAATTGGAAGAGGATCCCCAAAGGTGAATAATAATGGGCTCCAGGTAAAAAGAAAAGTGATTTATTATCAGAGGGACTAAAATCTTAGATGAGTGAATAGTAACTTTTAAAATATATATTTAAGGTTTACTTGTTACCTTTCTTTTTTTTTTTTTAGCAAAAGTTGTGGAAGCCTGACTTTTTTTTTTCAAATTCAAGCAATAAATACCTGAAAAAAATTTAATTCCGATGTAGGCCTAAGATACATTTCCAATGAGATCCTCTTGCAATTGATATAAAAGGGAAAAAATGGATAGGAGATGGATGGATAGGAGATGGATAGGAGAGTGCAAGAAGGAGAATAATTTCTAATAAAACAAATCAATGGGAGCCAGCTTGCTTATGGTTTTAAAATTCAAATGGAGAACTTTAGGTTTGATTTTTAGCCACCACAATGGGGATTATGAAGCAGAAGCATAAATCTGGACTTTAGTAAAGTCTTTTTGGTAGCCGTGTATAAGATGGAGGCCGATCCTTAGTAGAAACTGTCAAAGTTTGTGCTAGGCTAGCACTGATTTCTGGAGATATAATTCAGGGTTATCTCCACGTTAAGGTGACACAATGAAGTAAAACTGAAGTGTAACTATTTCTAATATTATTTTATAGCCCAAAAGATATTATATCATGGTGGATAAACTGTTGGACTTGGAATAAGAAGAAACCTGGATTTAAATGTCACCTGGGATACTTTATAAGCTCTGCAAATTTTGGCAAATTTTGCTCTGAGACCTTGATTTTCTCATCTCTAAAATGAGAATAAATATATCTCCTAATTCTAGAACAAACCTGGCTTCTAACTTGGTTGGATTATGGCAAGGATAAAATGAGACAGGTCTTAAAAGAGGATTTACAAACCTTAAAGCAGACATAAATATCAACTGTGTTTAACCTGATTTCGAAGTGGCATTTTCATTCCAGCTGCAATCACGGGAAGGGTGGATTTCTTGCGGAACTTAGCACGAACAACCATATCTAAGAGATACAAGATATTATTGTCCATTACTTCTTATTATCCTGGAAAGGATTTGATGGTGTGGGACCATGTGGAGTGGACAGGCTTGGACATCAGAGATCCGTGCCATCTCCTCACTCACTAGCCAAGAAAATCTGATGGACATGCCCTGGGGTCGATCAGCACTGGACAGCGCTCCGGGACCCAACCAAGAGTCCTAAGTCTTTCCTTATTCAAGGATGCTAAATCACTGAACTAGACTTAGGAACCATCCTCCAGATGTCTGATTCTAAAAGAACTACACATTTTTATTTGTTTTTTGCCATTGTTGTCACTGCTGAAACAAAATCCAACCATGAATGAATAGGCAAATAATGATCTCACTCATTTCCCTTCTTTCAGCAAATGACCGTGACCACATCAATCCATATTTTGAATTTTTCCAAAGAGAAAAAGCCATCCCTCAGTAAGCAATCACTATGTGCCAGTCACTGGGCTAAGTGCTGAGAACACAAAGATGAGCAAAAAGAATACAATTCCCATGAGATAAGTAAAGGGAAGTGAGTTTATCGTATTCTTTGTGGATTTATCTCCTTTACACCGATTTCAAATGTAATCACCATAACTTCTCGATAACACAAAATAACAATTCAATTCACAACCACAGCAAGATGGTACTGTGGATAGAATACTGACCCTGGAGACAGGAAATATGGACTCAGACACTTAGCATTTACAATGTGACACAGCAAATCACTTAACTCCAACTGCCTTGCAAATATATATAAAATAAAATAAAAATATATGTATATAATAAATTAAATTAAAAAAAAAAACAATTCAATTAGCATTTGCTCCCTATCCTCCCTATTCTCTGAAATATACAAGTTAGTTTGGGCTCCTGTGTACTAGGCCCAGAATATCTCAACATATGTCTGCACTCAGCTTTGGGATTTTCCTTTGTACATACTTTTTAATCTGTGCTCATGTTACATCACCCTTGTAGAATGTAAACTCTGAGCATAAGAGCGCAGATCCTCACACAGTGACTGACACATACTGGGCTCTTAACCAATTCCTGTGAAATAGAATGTTTTCAAATGAATTCATCCAATTTAATCAAATTGCTCAAATCTAAAGTAGAAGAAATTCTTATCACTAACATGGTCCATAAAAACAATAATAACTTTTCATATCAAATGGCTCCTTTTTCACCTCCAGCATCCAAAATGCACTCTGTAGCTCACGGCTTTTTTCCACAGCACATTTCCCAGGAACAGTTGAATATTCTTTTGGCAAAACAACACAAGAATCAAACAAAAATTTGCCTTTTTTTCCAATTGAGACGTGGTATGCTTTTCATTAGAAAAACTGAGCATTTTTCTCCACTTCAAAACTAATCTATTTCCCAGCACACAGAAAGCTGGTGGTTTTGCCACTGATGGTTTTTTTTTTTAATTCACACATCCAAATGCCAAAGCCATCAAATAGTCTGAATTTCCATCATCTTTCTACATTCTTCAAATCTGCCCCTAACTCCTGGGAATTTTTCTTCGCACTGCCAAGAGGCAAAGTAGTTTAGCAAATTTCATCAAACTGGGAACTCATAGACTGAAAATGTTAATCCTGTATCTGCCACATGAATCATCCAAATTCCCAGCTCCATATTTTTGGCAAAATGAGGATGGCCGCCATGTTGGAGAGCCATATTGAGCAGTTAGTACAATGCTAGGAACATAGTATACATCGATGAAGACTTAATGATTAAGTGACTAATACCATGAGATACTCTTTAATGTGGATAATGGAAAGAATATTAGATTTTAAGTCAGAGACCTGGTTTTGAATGCCAGAAGGGTCTACATCAATCAATAGGATCTTGGACAAATGATTTAATATCCCTGGGTCTCAGTTTCTTCATCTGTTAAAAAAAAAAAAAAGAAATTAAGCAAGGTGTTCTCTAATCCTATAATGTATGATCCTATAAATGTTAATAATAGATAATGCCCTAAATTTCCACACATGGGAACAGAATGCCTCTTGTGGATAATATGGGCATAATGACAGGTCCATAGTGCCAACAACTGTGATGGGTGTGGAACGTCGCACACTGAGTAATTATTATTCACTTATTAAAGTTCTGTCTTCCTGATGACCTTGGTGTCCCAGTCTTCACATTTCTGCATCTGAATTAGATGAATGACTTCTCACTTCAAAAAAGATGGCGACAGTGATCAAGCTAACCATGAGTTTCAGAGCTCTGGGTACCTTTATTGTCCCCTGGTGAGGGGGGGGGGGAAAGGACCTGCTGCCATCTGGGCAGCATTCATGGCCTGGAAGGGCAGGAATGCTGTACCTGCTCATTAATAAAGGGGTGTCTGCTAAGTTAGGCCTGGGCAGTTTTTCTGAAGCTATCGGATGGTACCATCCACTTCTAAAAGATGTCCTTTTACTGCAAAATCTGCTTACGCTCAGCCTTCTCGTTCCTCTTTTACTTAGCTATACTGAGCACCTGGAGACAGAGGCAAGGAGAGGGTTTGTCTTCGCTATTACAGGGAATGATAGCTCTCTAATTAGATTCACATTCCTTGGACACCTACGGCTTATCTGCCAGAGCAGAGATTAGAGGTGCTCTAGAAACATACAGGATCACATAAACAGCCAAGGCCGAAGCTACAGGTGGAGCAGGTTTGGATTCCCACTCCTTCCTTCCACAGGTCTCAGCCATCAGTTACGAGTGGCAGGGAGGCAGGGTGGAACAGTGGCAACAATACTGGATCTGGAATCATAAGCTTGTGAGTGTGGTGCAGTGCACCTAGAACCACGAAGAGTCCTCTTCCTGAGTTCAAATCTGGCCAGAGACTCTTACCTACTGTATGTCCTTGGACAAGTCACATAACTAACTTTGTTTCTTCATCTGTAAAAATGAGCTAGAGAAGGAAATCACAAACTACACCAGCATCTTTGCCAGGAAAACCCCAAATGGGTCAAAAGAGGTGGCAGCTCAGTGGATATGGAAGAGGAGGAGGAGTTGGGAGGGACTGGAAGGTGGCGAACCTGGAAGACTGAAAGGATGGTAATAACCTCAAGAGAAAGGGAAAATTTAGAAGAGGGGTAAGTTTCAGAGGACATGAGATCCACGTTGGACGTGTTGAGTCTAAAATTTCCAGGGACGTCAGGTAGAAATGCTCAGCAAGCAGTCAGTGATGTGAGACTAGAGCTCAGAAAAGAGGTAATAAGATATGGAATCATCTCCATAGAGACGAAATAATTAAATCAATCAACCCACGTGTACCAATGAGATCAGTCTAGTGAGAGAAAAGGGCCCAAGGCAGAGCTTTGATGTACACCCACACAGACAGGGTGGGACTGACAATGACACATAAGAAAGTCTGAAAAAAGAAAGGGTAGTGTGATAGAAGAAGGAGGAAAGCAGAATCTTGAATCCAAAGAGGAGGGAGCATCCAGGAGGACCCAGCAGCCAACAGTGCCAACGTTATAGGCAGATTTTTTTTTAAATGGAGACTGACAAAAAAGACCAGTGAATCCAGTTGATCAATGATGGACAGAAATAACTACACCCAGAGAAGGAACACTGGGAAGTGAATGTAAATTGTTAGCACTACTGTCTATCTACCCAGGTTACTTATACCTTCGGAAGCTAATAATTAATGTGCAACAAGAAAATGGTATTTACACACATATATTGTATCTAGGTTATATTGTAACACATGTAAAATGTATGGCATTGCCTGCCATGGGGGGAGGGAGTGGAGGGAGGGAGGGGATAATTTGGAAAAATGAAAAAAAAGAAAAAAAAGACCAGTGAATTTAGGATCAAGAAATAATAATAAATAACTGGTGCTTTGGGAACTTTGTAGCTTACAAAGAGCTTTACATGCATTAATTCACTTTAATCGATAATCATTTGAGATAGGAACTCTAGTTATTAATATACATTTTTTAAATGAGGATTTTGGGGCCCAAAGAATGGGGATCAATGGCCCAAAGTCATATTGCCAGTAAACGCCAGCGATGGGATTCCAAGCCAGGTCTTCCTCATACCAACTTCAACCTTTACCCACTATGTTAGTTGACTGGGGGGGGGGGGGTCCTGAAGCCAGTTTGTGAGGAGTTGAGAAGTGAGTGTGAGGAGAAAAACGGGGATGCAACAAGCACATAGAGAAATATGTCTAGAATGAAAGGGAGGAGATTAAAAAGTTCAGTGTCAAGGGAGATTTTCTTATTATTGCTGTTTTTAAGGGTTTGGAATAGCTTTGCATATTTGTTGGAAGCAGTGATAGAGAGGGAGAGAGGGAGGGGGGAAGGGAAGGGAAGAAGGGAGAGAAAGAGGGAGGGAGAAAAAGAGAGAGAGACAGACAGAGAGACAGAGAGAGACAGAAAGAGACAGAGAGAGAAAATGAATGAATGAATTTAGAAAGGGAAGTGATGATTCAAGGGGAAAGTTCCTGGGAGGCAGGTCAGGGGATCAGCAAGGAAAAGGAGGAGAAAATGGAAGATTACATTGAAAGGATTCAGAGAAAAGAGAAAGCTCACCATAGCCGGTCTCTAATTTCTAAGTAAAATATGAGCCGGGTCCTTGGCTGAGACAAATGTGGAAGCAGTGGAGTAAGTGCCTTGCAAAAAGGCACTGTCTGATGGGGAAGGAAGAATGGCACTTCAGGAGCATGGCTATCGAGCAAGAGCTGGGTGACTGGCTTGACCAATGGATGCTCAGTCATTACGAGCACGTAGGACACCCTCTGCCCAAGGCAATCAGCCCAAGAACTTGGCCCAGCCAGGTATGTTCGGCTTACCACTCAGAGGAGCTTTTTGGTTGATTGCTAAGCTACGATGAGTTCTGTATTCAGAAGCCTGCCGGGCCGTCTTGGTTGTGCCGGAGTGAGGGAGCCATGCTACAAGCCTCATTAACGGCTCCGGGTCAAAATCAGAATCCTTCTCCAGGCTTCTTTCCTGACTCTCCTCCTGGACTTTCCCTCCCAGGACTCAGAAACCTGCTCAGTGGAAGCATTCTCCAGCCCTGGACTTCATACATTGGAAGCCCCCTCCACCCCTCGGTTTGACTGCTTTCTCTCACATCCTCCATGTGAAGGGGGATCTCCAGGCCTCCTACACCTTTATTCCTCTCCTGGTGATGCCCATTATTGTTTTCTTCCTTTAGAATATAAGCTCCTTGAGGGCAGGGACTGTGTTTCTTTCTGTTTATGTTTATATTCCTAGTAAGTGTTTAATAAATGCCTGTTGACTTGCTTTGAAACTAGGTTTCCTGTGTCATTAACATCTTATAAGTAACTTGTATAAATTACTAACTGGCCGATTGGGGGGCAGCTAGTTGGCACAGTGGACAGAGCAGTGAGCCTGGAGTCAGGACCATTCATCTTCCAGAATTCAAATCTGACTTCAGACAGCTGTGTGACCCTGGCCAAGTTACTTAACTCTGCCTCACTTTACTCATCTGTAAAAAGAGCTGCAAAAGAAATATCAAAATGACAGATTGACTAAGACCCCAGCAAAAGGCCACACTGGCAACTCAGTGTCTAGGTGGGCATCGGGAGGGGTATTGATATGACTGGGAGCCTGAAGAGTTCTGAAGAGAGCATTGGGCTTTGGAGAACTCCTCCCTTTTCCCAAAGCCTTTCAGAGCAACTGGACACATCCTTTGCCATCCTAGACATGGCAGTGTGGCCATAGGACAGGTGTATCCCATATCTCAGGTCCCTCCTGGCTCAGAAAGATTACACATTTGCCCAAATAATGGAGTTAAATGAATTTTAGCTGAGTAACTGCACTCGGTATAAACCACCACCATCTTGTTGAGAGATCACCAGTAGTATGAGGTGATCTTTTTCAGTGACTTAATTGAAGATTTTCAAAAATATATTTTTATCAGATTTGCAAATGACACAAAACTGGGAGAAATAATTAGTAGGGTAAAAGACCCACTGGAGATGGAAAATTATGCCCGTGGTGCAGAAAAATGGGCTGAAATAACCGGGATGAAATGTAACGGGGATCAGAAGAAACATGGAACCATATAGGTTGGAGACTTCAGCTTAATGGTGGCTCCCGGGCATTGGGACTAGACTCTCTTGGGCCATCCCTTTTCTGCCCTGCAGTTCTGCTGTTATATGGACAAGGACTGCTTAACTCCTAATTGTTTGCAGCATGTTTGATAAAGACCCCATTTATAATGACTCTGGGCCTGAACACAAGCAGCTCCTCCTTCTAGATTTAGTTTGAGCCGTATCTGTTTCCCGTCTTTCCCCGGGGAAGATGTGGGTTTGAGAGTTGGCCCTCGGTTGTGAAGTTTTATGGTAAACAGATGGGAGGAGGATGCCAACAGACGATTCAGAACAAAACAGAGCCATCCTCTATTGTTAGTGGCTGTAATGTGCAGATCCAGAAAGGAAAGGTGGTGATGGTTAATATTTGACTTGTGGTAGGTCGTTCAGGGAAATCATGGCAGAAAGGGTGGGAAGAAGAACTAAGATTTTTCTCAAGCCTTCAGTGGTATTAGCATTATTGCTGAAAGAATGTTCAGCCGGAGCCATCTGTTCCAAGAACAAAAACAAAATTACAAAAGCCTAAGCCAAGATGAAGCAAGTTTGGGACAAGAGACAGGGTGGAAGGTGTGAGAGTATTCCCAGCAATTAAGAAACAAATTAAGAAGCTGTTTGCTTACAGATGATTTTTTTAAAAACAATTATCCGGTCCTGTCTCCTACGACCAGTGCCTCAGAATGGTCCTTGAAAGATTATTGTTTCTTTTGCGTTTGAGAAACGAAGAGAACCCAAGATTAGAAACTAGCAGCAGTGAGTTTGAGAATTAGATGTGCCCTCAACTCCCTCGGTGACCTTGAAGAAATGACCGAATCTTTCTGAGTTTCAGCTTCTTTATCTAGAAAATGAGGGAGTCGGGTGAGATTATTGCCCAACTGTCTTTGGACTCAACGGCTCTGATAAAGGCCTCATCTCTAAAATATACAGAGAATTGACTCTAATTTATAAGAAATCAAACCATTCTCCAATTGATAAATGGTCAAAGGATATGAACAGACAATTCTCAGAGGATGAAATTGAAACTATTTCCACTCATATGAAAGAGTGTTCCAAATCACTACTGATCAGAGAAATGCAAATTAAGACCACTCTGAGATACCACTACACACCTGTCAGATTGGCTAAGATGACAGGAACAAATAATGATGAATGTTGGAGGGGCTGTGGGAAAACTGGGACACTGATACATTGTTGGTGGAGTTGTGAAAGAATCCAGCCATTCTGGAGAGCAATCTGGAATTATGCCCAAAAAGTTATCAAACTGTGCATACCCTTTGACCCAGCCATACTACTACTGGGCTTATATCCCAAAGAAATACTAAAGAAGGGAAAGGGACCTGTATGTGCCAAAATGTTTGTGGCAGCTCTTTTTGTAGGGGCCAGAAAATGAATCAGTGCCTATAAGCTAGAGAAAGCTGAATAAGTTATAGTATATGAATATTATGGAATATTATTGTTCTGTAAGAAATGACCAGCAGGATGATTTCAGAGAGGCTTGGAGAGACTTACATGAACTGATGCTGAGTGAAATGAGCAGAACCAGGAGATCATTATATACTTCAACAACAATACTCTATGATGATCCATTCTGATGGATGTGGCTCTCTCCAACAATGAGATGAACAAAATCAGCTCCAATAGAGCCGTAATGAACTGAGCCAGCTACAGCCAGAAAAAAGAACACTGGCGAATGAGTGTGAACCACAACATAACATTTGTACTCTTTCTGTTGTTGTTTGCTTGCATTTTTGTTTTTCTTCCCAGGTTATTTTTACCTTCTTTCTAAATCCAATATTTTTTGTGCAACAAGAGAACTATGTAAATATATATACATATATTGTATTTAACATATATTATAACATATTTAGCATGTATGGGACTACCAGCCATCTAGGGGAGAAACGGAGGGAAGGAGGGGAAAAGTTAGAACAGAAGACTTTGTAAGGGTCAGTGCTGAAAAATTACCCATACAAATGCCTTGTAAATAAAAAGCTATAATAAAAAAAAAAGAGAGAAAATTGGGGAATACAGTTAGGGGGAGTAGAGTCAATATCTGAAGTCAGACCCCCCTTTAAGGGTACTGGAGAACCCTGGGGGAGGGGTGAAGTGCAGTGCCCCTGGCCTTCGGGAGGCAGACATTGGGGCAGTCACTCTTAGAGAGTAAGGAGAGGTGTCCACCCCCTCCTGTGGCCGCCCACTCCCTTTTCTCATCATTATGGAGAGTGGCCTTAGCTGAGTCCCCATTTGTTTCTTGACAATTTCCAAACTTCCTCCTCCTTTTGCCCTTTTGGGAAGGGGAAGGGTTGGGGGGGCAAATGGAACAATCCCTGCATTTGGAGTCAGAGGACCCAGATTTAACTCTCAGCTCTGACACTGGAGAGCTGTGAGATCTTAGTTTACCCGACATCCTTTCACATGCTGGGTGTTTGGCAGCTTCACCAACCTACAAACAGCCCTACTTCCTTCCATCACTGCTCATCCTCTTCTTGCTTCCCTCTCTCCATCTCTCTCTCTCTCTCTCTCTCTCTCTCTCTCTCTCTCTCTCTCTCTCTCTCTCTCTCTCTCTCTCTCTCTCTCTCTCTCTGTCTCTGTCTCTCTCTCTCTGTCTCTCTCTCTCTCTCTCTGTCTCTCTGTGTGTCTCTGCTTCTCTCTCTGTATCTCTCTGCTTCTCTGTCTGTCTGTCTGTCTGTCTCTGTCTGTCTCTCTCTGTCTCTCTCTCTCTCTGTCTCTCTCTCTCTCTGTCTCTCTCTCTCTCTGTCTCTCTCTCTCTCTCTGTCTCTCTCTCTCTCTGTCTCTCTCTCTCTCTGTCTCTCTCTGTCTCTCTGTCTCTCTCTCTCTCTCTCTCTCTCTCTCTCTCTCTCTCTCTCTCTCTCTCTCTGTGTGTGTGTGTGTGTGTGTGTGTCTCTGCTTCTACTCTCTGTATCTCTCTGCTTCTCTGTCTCTCTCTGTCTCTCTCTCTGTGTCTCTGCTTCTCTCTCTGTATCTCTCTGCTTCTCTCTCTCTCTCTCTCTTCTCTGTCTCTCTCTCTCTCTCTCTCTCTCTCTCTCTCTCTCTCTCCCCTCCACCCCACCTGTTTCTTCAGAAAAGTAGGCGGCGGCAGCTGCTATTGCTCTGCCAGTGGGACCCCAGTCTCAGTGACACTTGAGAATTTAGGGCTGTGCGCCAGGGGACCCATCACGGCACCAGCTGAACGCGGCTCAAAGGGATTCTCTGCAGGAAAACCTCCAGAATGCTTTCTCCCTGTGTGCAGCCTGAATTATTCGGTGGCCTCCCCCACAGCTTGAAGGGGAGCGATCCTGAGAAGGGCTTCCTTGGCCACCGAGTAGCAAAGAGGGCGCATTACATCAACAAGACTCAGGAGGAAAGGGGGAAAGGCCCCAAATTCAAAGTTTTCCTGTGACACTATTTGCGTGTCTGGACACAGTTTCCTGATTCTCAGTTTCTCCATCTGTAAAATGGGGGGGGGTTAGACTAGGGGATCCCCATGGTTCCTTCCCAGAGGAAGGTGGAATGTGAGTCTCTAACTCTGTAAGATGCTAGATCACTGATGGATATTTCCCAAACTCCCGCCGCACGGGTACGAGGCTCCTCACTGGCTTCTCAGAGAGTTGTTTGGATTCACATTGGCCTTGGACATCCACTAGTCCTGCGGTTTGAGCCACCTAACCTCCCTGGGTCTCTGTCTTCTCATCTGTAAAATGGGGGATCGTTTGTCCTTGGTTTTTGAAGAGCTCAGGGCTTCTCGAGTCCTGCTCAGGAATGGGGTTTAAGTGGATCAGCCCCGTCCATCCTTGCTGGGCCAGCCTCAGCTTCTTGGAGCCGCAGGTGAGGGTTAGGTGAATTAGGCAAGGAGTAATGAAGGTCAGAACCAGAGGGGGATACATGAGTAGAGAGAAGGGAACGGACTCAAGAGAAGGAAGGTGGAACTGACAATTCTTAATGACTCATTGCTTTGGAGAGAGAAGGGAGAGGAGTCCAGGATGAGTCTGACTGGGTCCCAAAACAAAGAAACGGGGAGGCTGGTTTTGCCTCAACCAAACATGGGTGACAATCCAGCAAAAGAGAGGAGGAGCAATTGGAAAGATAGGAGAAGAACCGGGCATGGTGTTTCAGCTTTGGGGAACGTGGGACAGAGCCATCTTGTGTATCCAGCATGAGTTCTGATCATGTTTCAAAGGAAGGGGAGGGGAATGCTCGCAGGTTTCTGTTGAGTCCAATCACTTCCAGGCAAGCTCCTATACAAAGACCAAATACCCTCTAATCAAAGAAATGGAGGGACTCCTACTTTTTAGGGTCTTGGCACTATAATCTCTGAAGAACTGAAACTGTGGATATTGTAGGGATGCAGTAGGTATGTATAGGCTGCCACATGTGGCAAACAAGAGAGTGGGTTCAGATCCTGTCTTTACTGCATGAATTTGTCCCAACTCATTCCACCTCCTCGCCTCAGTTTCTCCAGTTGTAAAAAGTCAGACAAGGTGGCCTCTGAGGTCTCTTCTAGCCCTTGTCCTATGATCCTATAGAATATGGAGAAGTCTACTAAAAGATGGCGTTAAAGCAAAGAGTAAAGCAGATGCAGTAGCCATGGAAAGGGCAGGAATGGCCTGTGGAGAGTTTCACCCATATATGCTCATCTCATGTCAATAATACTTTTGTTACTATGGCCATAGACAAGACTTAAAGATGCTCAGGCAAATCTGGGTCTCAATCTGCATTACTGAAGAGAACCCAGATGCATTTCGCTGTACCCGAAAGTTTGAGAAGCACAATAAATACAAACATGAGCA